>NW_006922225.1:229976-246926 GCF_000298275.1 Orycteropus afer afer | reverse complement strand
CAGATGCGCAGGCCATTAGCCAGTGGCCAGCGGTCGGGGTGCGGCGTGTGGGCAGCCCCCTGTTGCTGAGGTGCACCGTCACAGGGACGTCGAACCCCAGCCTGTACTGGTACCGCCAGGCCGCGGGCGGAGCCCCCCAGTTGCTCTTCTACTCCATCGTTAAGGGCGACGTAAAGGCCGAGAGCCCCGGGAACCTCTCGGCATCCCGGCCCCAGGACGGCGAGTTCACCCTGAGCGCCCCGGGGCTGCGGCCCGGGGACTCCGGCGTCTATCTCTGCGCCTGGGACGCACACTGCGCGGGCGGCGCGGGCGGCCTTGCAAAAACCCACCTCGGGCCTCACGCCGCCCGCAGGCGCCCCGCCGCGCCCCCAGGGGCTCTGGGACCTGCTCCGACTCCGGCCGGCCCAGTGAGGGCCTTTGACCGGGCGGGCAGGGAACGAGTCGCCAAGACATCTAGTCCCTGCCAGTCACCTCCGGCCCGCAGCCACCCGGTCTACCCTCCGTTCACCTCCAGTCCTGCCTGTCTACACCCGGAGGGGGAAGGGAGCGAGGAGCGTCGGCGGCGGGGGCGGGCAGGGGCGTGGGGATGCGGACGCCCGAGGTACGCAGCTGCCTCCTGCTGGTGGCGGGGGGCTTCCCAAGCCCGGGCGGAAATCCGGCGCAGACTTGGCCCCGGGAAGGGCGGTTGTGAGGCTCGCGGTGCACTTACTGTCCCGCGCACACACTCAGGGCTTCGGAGGATGGTTTGGGCCGGCGGGCTTGGTTCTCCAGCTCACCTCTCTTCTCGACCCTTCTCTCACAGAGAGAGAAGGCGTGGAGAGGCGGACGGAGACAGAGAAAGGGGGGCTGCAAGGGAAGGAAGGGGCAGGGGAGGCTGGAGTGAGTGGCTGGGGAGGGGCACGGTTGCCTTGGCAACCGAGTGGCCTGCTCCCTCAGCTGCCTTTTTCCTCCTGTCCTTGATCTAAGATGGGCTTTCCTCTGTAATGGCCCCTACCGTCCAGCAGGGGGCACCAGCGGCCTTGAAATGCTCTCTGTTCCCTAACGGGGAGCGCTGAGACAAGTGTTTATGTCTCCCATCAGTGAGCCTGCAGAGGGAACTGGGGCACAAAGTGACCAAGGGACTCCGCTACAGGCCCAAGGGCCCCTGCTGCACTTGGGTCAGCTGCCCAGGGAACAGCCCTCCTGTGCTGGCCATGGTTAGTACCCCCGCGACCAAGAAGGAAAATGCCGCCGGCTCTGGGAGGTGCTGCTGGTAGCCATTGGCATGCTGCAGCCGGGCCGCCTGGGTTGAAGTCCAAATTTACCAGCTGTTATGACTTTGGGCTGGTTACTGGCTCTCTCTGGCTCTCATTTCCTCCCCTGTAAAACTTCCCTTGCTGGATTACATGTATTAAACGAGAGGGTGTTTATAAAGTCTTATTTCAGGGTCTAAGGAGCCCTGGTGGCACAGTTGTTAGGGGCTCAGGTGCTAACCTGAAGGTTGACACTTCGAATCCAACAGCCGCTCTGCAGTGGAAAAATGAGGCAGTCCGCTTCCATGAAGATGACAGCCTTGAAACCCTGTGAGGCAGTTCCACTCTGTCCTCTAGGGGCGCTGTGGGTCAGAATGGACTCCAGGGCAGTGGATGTGGTTTGGGCTTTGCTTCTGTGAAGATTGACAGCCTTGGAGACCCTGTGGGCAGTTCCACTCTGTCCTCTAGGGGCGCTGTGGGTCAGAATGGACTCCAGGGCAGTGGGTGTGGTTTGGGCTTTGCTTCTGTGGAGATTGACAGCCTTGGAGACCCTGTGGGCAGTTCCACTCTGTCCTCTAGGGGCCCTGTGAGTCAGAATGAAGTTGGCTGTCCCAATAACAACTCTAGGCTCTTTCAACAGTTGTTACGATCTTGTCTTCCTTTACGCTTTCAACGTATTTAGATTCCATCTTACCCAAATGGAACAACTATTTTAAAAATGGAAGGTTATAAACTATGCAATAAATAGTAATAAATGCTGAGTGTACTTGGATAACAAAGTCATGAAATTGTGTCCTGCGTGTGTCCCTTGCAATATTGATAACCAGTGGGCCTTTTGCAGCCTCAGGATCTTTCTTAACACAGAGTGTTGCAGGCAATCACTCGTCAGTTGGATCTGCTAGGAGGGTTGAAACAGTTCTCATTCCTGTAAGACATTCTGGAAAATATCACAGAGGAGGTGGAATCCAGCCAGGGTTAGCTTTTTGGAAGGCCAGTATTGAGGTGATGCACTTGACTGCTAACCCAAAGGTGGGAGGTTTGCATCCACCCAGAGTGCCTCTGCAGGAAGGCCTGGCAATCTAGCGCCAAACGTTCAGCTCTGGAAAGCCCCGAGAGCTGGCTGCCCTCTGACGCACAGCGAGCCATCGTGAGAGTTTTTACTTAGATGCCCGGCCGGGAGTGGAAGGTGGAGGCTCTGTGAGGGCAGTAGGCTGTCAGGCAGTGAGGAGGCCCCAGGCCATTGCAGGGGACGGCAGATGACAGACAGCAGCCCTGACAGGTGGGACAGGCTTGAAAAGCATGTCGTCATCAGCACAAGTCGGTCCCCTTCCCCTGTGTCTGTGCTCACATCAAATCCAGGGACGAAGGACAGCAGCTCGAGTGACAGATGCTGCTCCAAAGTGCCCTCTCGTTTGCCCCTTTAGGCCCCTGGGACCCGCGTGTGGGGCTGTGCCTTTTCTCGGGGAGCTGCCAGGCCCCCATCTCTGGCTCTGCAGGTGAAGCAGGTCACTGGTCCCGCCCCTCACCCCCAGGGCCCCACATGCCCACACATGGAAGACCCAGGGCCACAGGCAGATGGCCAGCGGAACCCACTGCCGTAACGTGGCCCCCACAGGGCTCTGTCCCTCCCGGATTCGCAGGGAGAGACCATGGCTTCGGACAGCTCGAGGACGGTGGGGAAGCCAGGGCCGAGAAGAGGCGGCACTGAGGCGGGTGTTGTCGTGGTGGTTTCCCCGGAGCTGAAGGGTGGCAAGCACTGGGATGAGTGGACGCAGCTGCTGGGGGACCCTGAGCGGTCTCAGCACCCTCCTGGGGGTCTTGCCTCCCTGGGGGTCTGTTCCCCCTCCCCCCCCGGATGTGGTAGGCGGGGGGCCAGCAGGGGGTGTGGGAAGCACTGTCAGGCCGGCAATGGGGGTGGGCGCGGACACCCTGCTGAGAAGTCCCAGTCGACCCCGTTCTCAGCTTGGTGATGCTCTGGGACTCCTTCCCGTGACTCACGAGCTCTTCTCGTTATGAGTGGAAGGAAGTGGGGCATGTGTGCAGGGAGATGGCAGGGAGTGGGGGCGGTACCCCAGTGATGTGGGACCTGTAGGCCCCCTGGAGTCAGAGCGGTTAGGCAGCCGCTCTGAACCCCTTCTCTCCCCACAGTGCAGCCCCTCTGATAGGGGTCACATGGGGGTTGGCTGGGCCTGCGGGTGGGGCCCCTCTGAGCTTGGGTAGCACCTCCAGCAGGGGTCGCCTGGGAGGAGGGGCTGCAGGTGGGACTCAGGCATCTACCCCGCAGGGGCCCTCCCCCTCCTGCTGAGGTTCTGTCTGCACCTCCAGGGGTGCAGCCAGGCCCCGGGAGAAAGAACAGTGGATGAAGTGGGCAGGAAGCGGTGTGGAGGGGGCGGGGCAGCCTCACAAATGTCAAACCGCATCCTGTTGTGACGCCCAAAGAGGCAGGTGGCTGCCGTTAGTGGAGCTGATGGTGTCACAGATAACAGCCGGTGGCTGCAGAGCCCTTCTCCACGCCAGCAACCAGGAGACCGACCTGCATCCGCTGCCCCCACCCCGTGAGGCAGGCCCTCTCGTTCTGAGTCCTCTTCCTCCTTCCTGGGAGAAGGGGGTGCCGGGGCTGGGGGCCCCTTGCTCACGTGGGTCTAGGGTCCGAGATGTCCCCCGGGGACTCAGGTCTACTGGGAGATGGTGTCACAGGATGGCATGATGGGGGGCTGGGAGGCCTGAGGCCCCCGAGCGACTGTCCTCTGATGCCCTGGTCCCTGGTTCTGGGGGCAGGGCTGGAAGGTTCTGCAGGGCCCATTTGACCCAATCCTCTCAGTCCCCAGAGGAAGATGTAGAAGCTGCAGAACTACTACCATGAGGTGCCCTGGGCTTCAGGCTGACCTTGGCCGCCATCTTGCAATTTAGAGTCATGTTTAGACGCTGAGCTGTGATCTCCCTGTATGTCTGCTTCATGACTCACTCGCATAAGGATGAAAAACAAAGTGAGCCGTGGCTGGCTAGTCGACTCTGACTCCCGGCAACCCTGTAGGATGGAACAGAACTGCCCCACAGGCTTTCCAAACCTGTCATCTTCATGGAAGCAGACTGCCTCATCCTTCTCCCGATGGTGGGTTGGAACCGCCGACCTTTCTATCAACAGCCAGTGCTTAACCACTGCACCACCAGGTCTCTTTATCAGGATGAGTAAGGCAGCGTTATCCCATCTGAGGGAGCATTTCACAAATAACACAGCAACCCACAGGATCTGAACCCCGAGAAAGCCAGGCTGGGAGGAGGGCTGAAGTGAGGTTGTCGAGACGCTCCCCAGCTCCCCGAGTGCCTGAGCCCAGGCGTGGAGGGCGGCCGTGCTCACTAGCATCCGTGGAGATGCCACGGTTGGGGTCAGCTGTGGTGTGATGTGGGGGCACGCAGCTGGCAAGCTGCCCGGAGGGACCTGACACATAGGACACTCAGGACCAGGGGCTGACTCTCCCTCTGCGTCCCCTGCGGCTCAGCCTCGACTCGGGCTGTGGGCAGCTCCGGACACCTCACTGTCAGGGAGATGGAAGGGGGCAGACACTGAGTTTAGAAGAGAGTCGCTGGACAGCGGAGCCCATGACAGGGCCATACGGGACAAACCCCAGGGCACGGGGAGGGTTTCACCTAGGAACCCCTCCGACTGACACTAATTATTATTAAAGCGGCCAGTGTTTACTGAGGCTGTAGGAGGAGCTTCACAGGCTGTGGGGACTGAACACCTTACCAAGTCAGGCTGATGGATGGGCCCATTTTATAGGAAGAAGGGCTGAGTCTGAGGGGGTCCCTTAACCGCGTCCAAGATCACACAATTGGCAAGGGCAGAACAAAGTCTTGACCCAGGCCCAAGGGCATAGTCTTTATCATAAAGGCCCGTCTGTCCACTGAACACATTTTCCCTCTGCAGACTTGAGCCCTTGGGTGTCCACCTGTCTGTCCCTCACTGACCGGTTCTTGCCTGAGGATAAGCACTGGCTGTCTCATGCAGGGTCTTCCAGGAGTCCAATGCCCACCCATCAGGGATGTTACAACAAAGTTCACGTATCTTAATAAGGCAGCAGCCCAGGCATTAGGAGGCCTGTCCAGTGGCTTCTCTGTCCCTGGGGGGGTCAAGCCTGGCAGGAAGGGACATAAGAGTCTCTCACTGAGGCCTCCTATCACCCAGAGGGCCTGTGATTCAGAGATCCAGGCAGGATGGGGTTCCACTGTGGTATGAGGGTGCACAGGGTGGGCTTGTGATTGTGGGGTAGTCTGCTCTTGGGCAGGAATGGTCACCCAGGTCCCCTTTGGGCCATCGAGGAGCCTGGTCTGGCTGGGTTGGGGGCTGGGCCCATAGCAGCCCTGGAATTTAGCCTCCCCACCCTGCCCCTCACCCCCTGGGGAAGACCACACTTCCTGTCTGAGGAGGACCGCTGAGATGCTTTGCTGAGCAAGGTGATGGTGCTCTGGGGAGATGGTCCCATGAGAACATTCTTAGTCCTCTGTGCTGCTCCCAGTGCATTCTGTCAACTCTGGGACACGACCCCCTTCCAGGGCTTCCTAGGAATTCCAGATGGAGATGGAAGAGGAAGACATGGCCCTGGACTGCAGGGGGGTGGTGGGCAGAAAACATACCGTCTGCTGGAAGGGACGACCCAGGGGAAGACCACGCAGTGTCACACACGTCTTAGGGAGAGGCTGAGAGGTAGGGTGTGTGAAGGAAGCCAGGGAGAGAGAGGCTTCACGTTAGGAGGGAGGATGCCTGACCCTGTACTCAGCTTTGTGCTTGGGCCCAGATGGGGCCGGCAGTGTCCACCACGATGGGTGCCAGGGCCAGACATCATCCTTCTGGAAACCCTGGGAGTCTGCCACCAGTAATGGCCGTGGGCTGTAATTAAAGTTGTTGGTGGCCTTGATGGCCTTCTTATTCTGAGTCAGGCCTGGGAAGGGGACAGGGTTATGTCCGTGGGCATGGCAAACATGCCGGTGAAGGAGGTCAGTGGAGGAGCAGGGGACAGATACTCGCAGGCCAAGGGTGATGCTAAGAACTGGCTTGGGGTTTGGGCCACCCCATATTCTCTACCAGCATCTCCCAGCACCCCAAAATAAACACACACACAGCTTCAGAGACGCTCCACGCCCCAGTCCTCCACTGCCTTGTCCGTACTGACCACGTTGACTTCCCAGAGGGCAGGGCAGGCTGAGGCCCTGGGGGTCAGGACCCTCCCCGCCGGGCCCTGCAGAGGAGAAGGACTGGGGAAAGCACCTGTCACCACCCATCTCTGTCTCAACCTCGTTCTAAAGCCCCGTGTGCTTCTCTCTCCAACTGTCCCCTGGTTCCTCAGGGCCTCTCTCATGCTTCCTGAAGAGAGAAAGCCTTTTGTCCCTCGATGCTCAGCCGTCCCTCCCCAGCCTGTCACTAGCTTTCTGTAGCCTGGCAATGCACATGGCAGGAGGAGGGCTGCAGGTCTTGGGAGGGTGCTGGTACTGATGTGAAGATTCTTCTAGGCAGGTGACAGTGACCCCAACAGCCCTGGCCAGGAAGTTCCCATTATTCCACAGCCAACTGGATGCTCCTTTCTCCTTCTCCTCCTCATTTCCGTATGAATCTGACGGACGCAAGGTAGAGGTTCCTCCCTAGCACCGCCCCAGGAGTCCGGCCATGCCTGTGAGTGGTGGGGTCTGGGGACTCAGTTCTTCTAGATGTCCGTCCTAAGCTTGCTCCATACTCACACTGTTTGACCTCTTCCTGCCCTACATCTGCCCATGAGTTCCTAATTGGGGTGAAGGCAGATCCACGTGGGGCTAGAACAGGTTGATGGCCCACGGGGATGGGGACTGCCTTCTGTGCCCCTTTCCAGGCATCACTGGGCACCGGAAACCTCCTCTGAGCCCCCATCGGGAGTGGCCAGGTGCGCAGTTGCAGGTAGTCAGGACCAGCCCCTGTTGTCCTGGCTCCTGCTCTGGTTAGCCCCCTTTGGCTCTTGGTCATGTTGTATCCCCTATGACCACCTGACACGTCAGCCATCGCTGCTCAGGTTCACCTGAGGAAGATTGCGTGGACCCCAGGACTTGGTCCAGAAGGGTGCACTTGACTTCTGGAGCACGAGGTTAAGGCTAAGAGACGGCCTCCCCGGGGCCTGAGAACGAATGTTGGGGCGCCATTGTTTGGGAGAGCTGAGAAGACAGCTGAAAAGATGTGGGGGGGCCCTTTCCGGGCCAGCCTCCCCCATAATGACTCCCCCTTCAGATGGGGCTCCCTGCCTCCCCATTTCCTGCTGCTCCCCCACATCCTCCCCCCAGCTACAGCCTCTGCTCCCAGCATCTCAAGAGGACGGTCTCCCAGTCCACAGGCCCAGCCTCTCTACAGGAAGGCAGTGCCTGCCCAGCCTATCTCTGTCCTGTGTAGGACACCCGCTTAGCACCCCCTCTCAGCCCTGCTCTCCTGCCCTCTGGCACCGTGTCCTGCCCCCCACCCCGAGGCACTTTCTGTCCCCATAGCCATCCATCCCCTGCCCTGCAGGAGGAATTTTGCAGGAAGCCCAGTGTGGAGATCAACTATCCGCTGCGCCACCCGCGGCCTCTGCTCTGCAAGTCTAGGAAAGTGGAGGAGCGCCTCTTATGGGTGCTGGTCTAGGGCCCAACATCTGCCCCCTTGTTTTGAGGGCACTGGTCTAGCGCCCAATGTCTGTCCCTTTGTTTTGTGGGTGCTGGTCTAGGGCCCAACATGGCCCCTTGATTTTGGGGTGCTGGTCTAGGCTCAATATCTGTCCCCTTGCTTTGGGGGTGCTGGTTTAGACTCCAATGTCTGTCCCCTTATTTTGGGGCTTTTCCAGCCATCATCTGACCAACGGATCAACGACAGCACTGACAGATACACAGCTATGTTGTTTGGGAGTGTGGCGGAGGGCACTGACAGCCTGTGTGGACGTTCCTGGGCCTCGGGTAGCAGTTTGCCCTCTCCCGGCTGAGCACCGTGTCTGGAACCCTCGCCTGGGACCCTGCACATGCAGGACTCAGGGCCGGTTCTGGCCGTCTCTGCAGGTCCTCCCCAGAATTGGGTCACCGTGGCACTGTGACTCTGCAAAGCTCGCAGAGACCGTGCCGGAAGGAAGGAGCATGGGCTCCCAGCCGACCTCGTGCCTTTCTGGACGTTGGCCTGGGCGTGGTCTCCTCCCCTAGGGCCTGCATCGAGGTCCCCTGTGTTGGTGCCCGGCCCACTCACCAGGGCTGAGTGGGTCTCCCAATGTGACCACTTCACCTCCCCCAGCCTCCAGCTCCTGGTGCCCTTTCTCATCTAATGACTGCTTGACCACGGTCCCCAGGGTCCTGGCCCTCCTTCTCTCTGTCACCCTCCTCTCCCCAGGGCCCATGAAGTAGTGTCCCTTGTCTTTGTAGCATCTGACCATCACAAGTCAGACCTGCTGCAGAATCCCTGGAGAAGAACTGCCCCCCCCCCACCACAGCGGATGCTCAGCCACGCGACACTGGGGAGGCCTGGCCGTCCATGGAGCAGGTCCCTACTCCCATTTTTCCTCCCCTGAGGGCCTGCCCCAGGGGACCCTTTCTCTCCATTTTCCGACCCCTCCACAGGAGTTCCTGGGTCGTGCAGTGGTTGACACACTCGGCTGCTGACTGAAAGGCTGGTGGTTCACAGCCACCCAGAGGTGCCTAGGCAGAAAGGCCTAGGAATTAGTGTGTTCTCCTGTCACACACGTGGGGTCACTATGGGCCAGAGTTGATGACGAGTGGTTTAGGTTTGTGTGCACACATGCATACACGTGTGTGCATGTGTGTATGCGAGTACAAGCATGTGCGGATAGGTGCTCTCTTGAGCATTCTAACCCAGACACCCAGGGAGCTCAATGCCGTGGTGAGCCCTAGACAGGTGTGCTGGCAATGTGAAATGCAGAGCTGCCCAAGAATTCCCAAATGTGGAGTGGGTGGGCTCGCCTTTGCAGTCCCCCTTCCCTGCTATGGGGCCTCCCAGCGCAGCCCCCCCTTTAGTCGAGTCTGTGCCCTGGGGGCCTGGATTATGGCCCTGGACCCTGGGGTCTGGGGCCACCACCAGAGAGGAGGGCCCATCTCGGCCCGAGTGTCATGTGTTCCGGACCAGATGGTGGTCAGAGGTGGGCAGCTCCATGGGGGCCTGAGACATGCCATTTTTATTTTTCTGTTTGTCCCAGAATCAGGGTTGCATCTTTGAGAAAGCAGAGAGGGGACAGGGGTCCATGCAGGAAGTGGGGGTGGAGAGGGGATTCTTGGCGGGCACAGGGGGGACAGTGAGGAGGCCAGGTGGTGGTGTCAAGGAGGAGCCGCTGTGGATGAAGAGACCGGTGGAGCCCTTCTTGGCTCAGGAATCCTTTCTCTTGACCTGAAGAGGAGGAGGTGGAGGGGAAGGGAGAGGAGGAAAGTCAGTGCCCCACTGGCCTTGGGCAGGGCATGGCCAGGGACCCCTTTTTCCAATGGCCCCTCTGCTCCTATAGCAGCCTATCTCCCAGCCAGGAGCCCCACTGTCACTGTGGTGAGGGGCTGTGTCAGGGCTGAAGGCTGGCTCTGAGATCCCCTGGACCCCATGTATGATTTCACTTCCTCCCTCCAGTAGCCCCCACCCCTTCTTCCCCTTACCATGGCCATCAGCACAAGGGCGCTGACCAGCACAGCGTACAGGGCAGCTTTCCCCAGCAGGACCTCGTAGAGGACAGTGGCCGACAGGACTCCCTGCTGGTAGGAGGCTGGGGGGTGGGCAGCCTGTGAGCAGAGGGCTCTGGCCCCACCCCACCCCCATGTGCCCAGGTCCCAGGCACCGTCCAGCCCACAGACATGAGAGATGAGGGGCTCACTTACCAGAGGTGAGGCCACAGTCTGAAAGAGAGGGGGAAGGACAGCCTGTGAGCTTACAGACAGCATAGAGGCCAGGCCAGAGCACGGCCGGATGGAGCCAACCTCCTCCTGGGCAGCCCCACACAGGGGCGTCATGTGTGGCCCCAGGACACGAGGGCCAGTGGAGGGCACACCCCCCTATGCTAGCTGACCTCCCCTCCCTCTGGGCCGTCAGCCTGCCTGTGCCCCGCGTCCCCACGTGCTCACCTGCTCGGCCCCAGGCCTCTGCACTGATGTTCTGGGTGACAGGCTTGGGCCCCTTCAGCGTCCACTCCTCGTCGTCCTCGAGCCCGTAGAACTGGACCTCACAGCGGAAGTGGTTGCGCGGGTTGTGCCAGAAGGCGGCCGACACCCTCAGACGGCTGCTCAGGCAGTACTTGGAGTCCTCGTCGCCAGGCTGCTCCTTCAGGGGCTGGGGGTCCGTGGCCACCCCGCTGAGGGCCTTTTTGCCGTTCACCCACCAGCGCAGCTCCACGTGGTCGGGGTAGAAGCCCGTGGCCAGGCACACGAGGGTGGCCTTCTGGGTGCGGGAGATCTCTGCCTCGGAGGGCTCAAAGACAGTCACCTTGGGTGGGCTCACCTTGCCCAGGTCCTCTGCAGGGGGACGGGGAGGGGCAGGGCTGGTCAGAAAGAGTGTGGTGGTGTAGGGCAGGTGGAGGCCGTGTGTGTGTGCACACGTGTCTGAGTGCACGTGTGTGTGCAAGTGTGTGTCCATGTGACTGTATGTATCGTGTGTTTGCATGTGTGCAAGTCTATGGTGAGTGTGTTCATGTGTGTTAGTGTCTGTATATTTGTGTCTATGTGTGTGTATGTGGAGTGTTTGTGAGTGTGTGAGTGTGTTCATGTGTGTTAGTGTCTGTATATTTGTGTCTATGTGTGTGTATGTGGAGTGTTTTAATGTGTATTTACATGTGTGTGCATGTATGTGTGACAGTGTTCATGTATGTTAGTATCTGAGTATATTTGTATGCATGTATGTGCGCATGTGTGGAGTGTGTGTTACTGTCTGCGTGTATGTGTGAGTATGTGTGGAGTGTGTGTGTCTGTGTGTATTTGCATGCATGTGTATGTATGAGTGTGTTCACATGTGTTAGTGTCTGAGTGTATATGTATGCATGTGTGTGTGCATGTGTGGACTATGTGTTCATGTGTGTTAGTGTTTGTGTGTATCTTCATGTGTTACATGTGTGGAGTATGTGTATGTTTCTGTGTATTTGCATGCATGTGTGAGTGTATGTCCACATGTTAATGTCTTGTGTATTTGCTTGTATGTGTGTGCACATGTGTGGACTGTGTGTTCACATGTGTTAGTGTTTCTGTGTATTTTCATGTATTGCATGTGTGGAGTGTGTGTTCATGTGTGTTCATGTGTTCTGTCATGTGTGTTTATTTGAGTGTGTGCACATGTGTGTGAGGGGTTGGGGTGGGGTCACATCCCAGTGCAGTGATGGGCAGGGACCAGGTTTCTCCTGGGGTCCTGCTCTGTTCTTGCTTCCTCCCCTCCCCTTATCTTCCCCCACCCTGTGCACACACCCCAAGTCCACTCTCTCCACATCACCCCATGTGCTCAGCACAGGCATCTCCCTTTGTGTCAAGCACAGGGACACCATAACCTTTGTCCCTTTGCCTCCTACTATTAGGCTCTCCCCTCTGAGCAAGTTTCCTTAGCAGTCTCTGAGTTCATCAGAGCCAGTCATGGTCTGGACACAGCTCACCAAGCATCTGCTCTTTGGATGCCTCAGGGCCGTGGACACATGCCTTGGAGTCCACCCCATGGGACCTCCTTTCTTGGCTGATTCTCTGTCCAGTTTGTCCTATGCTTTTCTCCATCCTTTTCTGTTACAGTGAAGAAGTCTTGTCCTTGTGAGCACCCAGGCTAGCCTGGAGTACGGGACAATGTTATTCTAAGGGACAATTCCCATTTCTATGGATGGGACCTCAGCCAGGGCCAGCTTAGAGGGCGTATGACTCCGACAGTCCCACAGGACCCCTCTCCGAGGCCCCACTCAGTGCTGAGCTGTACTGCTGCCATCTTGGATTTCTCGCTCATTTTTTAAACAAGGCTTCCACTTGTTCATTGGGAGCTAGGACCACACACTTTGTCAGGTCCTGTCTCCCCGGAGGTCAGCTCCCTCCCAGCCCTGCTAACCGCTGCTGTGGCTGCAGGCCCTCCCTGGGCTGCCCAGGGGGCGGGCAGTCCGTCTCCATCTGCAGTCACTGGGTCCATCCATCCTTCTGCTCCCAGCCTTTCCCAGCTTTTCACTCCGGTCTCAAGGACCTGGATCTGGGACCAGCCCTGCAGAACCACCACGGAACCTACTTCTTCAAGCCCTCTGCCAGGACACACACAGTCCTTGTCATAAAAATGAAAGCCATCTTCCCTGGATGTTTACTGATAAGCTTAGTGGACAGACTGAGGCAGGAGCCCCATTGTACCCTGAAGTACTGCTCCTCAGTCACCCTTCCACGTTGGGTGGCCTGTGGGTCTGGGGGCCTGACTGTGGCGCAGCTGTGTATACGGTGGGCCGTCTCTGTGTCGTCTGCCCCACTAGCCCAGGCAACATCAGGACTTTATGTTTCCACTCCCAGCCCACCTCTCACTCAAACACAGCCCTCCCCTCCTTTTCCCTCCATTCTCTAAATCCTGGCTGACTTTGGCACCGGGTCCCCCTACCTGTCCGTGACCATGCTGGGGCACCTGGGGAAGGGAAGCCAGCTACAAGAATCCAGGAGTTGGAGCAATGGCCAGTGGCAGGGCGGTTAATTCTATTTCTTAGTTGAGTGGGGTGGCACTCGTGCAGGTTAGCTTGCCCAAGGTCACAGAGCACTAAAGGACAGGGCTGGGGCTGGGGGTGGGGCCAAGTTTGTCCGGCTGCAAAGTCCCAGCAGGTCCCAGATCCCAGCATCACCCACCGCCCCTGTCCCTGGCCCACTGCGCTCACAGTTCAGCCTGCAGCCCTCAGCTTAGTGACCCCCTACCACAGAGGACCGGCGTTGTTCCTGGTGCTGTGGTAGGGGGTTAAGTCCCTGCTCTGGCCAGTGTCCTTGTCACAGGTGATGTCTGAGTGCTTCTCTGCTCTACTGTCCTTACCTGCTCCTAAAAACCGGGCAGATCTGCAGTTTCAGGTGTGGCTCAGGGATGAAAGGGCCCCTGTGCCACCTGTGCTGTTGAACCCCAGTGCTTCGTGCGGTGCAAGGACGGGGAGTCTGGGCAGGGGGTATATCCATGGGGAGAGGCCCTAAATTCACCCCCGGCCAGGCTGCTGCCCCTACCCCAGGCCAGGCTGCACCCACCCCTGCCAGGGAGTCTGGGCTCAGCACCAAAAGCCAACCTACAGCCACTGAGTCCATTCAGACTATCAATGATCCTGTGGACAGAGTAGGACTGTCCTTAGGGGTACCAAGGCATCATCTTTACAGAAGCAGGCTGCCTCATCTTTCTCCACAGAGCCCCTGGTGGGTTCAAACTGCCAATCTTTCGATTAATATGGAGAGCTTAATCACCACGGCACCAGGGCTCCTGAGAAGGAGATGGCAGGTCAAGGGGTTTAAAATCTCACTGTAAAAGCCCCACTTTTACCCTGCAATTCTTCACATTTGGGCTTGTTTTGAGTCTCCCCTGACTCCTGTCTATCCGTCTCTCTTTGGCCTCTCTCATCCACTCTGTTTGTCCTCTTTTGTCCCCAGCCCTGTTCTACTGCATGGGGCCTCCTGCTCAGTAAAGTCTGTCCCTTGCCCCTTGGGGCTGGCCTTGCAGCCTCCTGCCCTCTGAGCTCGTCCCTGCTGTCCCCCTTCAAAGCAGCCACAACCCCTCCTGCCCCTCCCCGAGACCTGCCTTCCCTCCTCAGGCCTCGTTCCGGTTCAGCAGCCCCCAGCCCCTCATCAACCAGTCCTTCACTCTCTCCAGCTCACTCTGCCCCCAATTCCTCCGAAAGAGAACCAAGTTGCCTTTGCCCTGTGCCTAGGTCCCCAGACCCTCCTCATCCCCCAAGTCCTTCCAGAAGCAAGGGAGGGAGTAGGGAAGGGCAACTTGCAGGGCTGGTGGCCCACCACACCACCAGCCTTGGCCAGTCCCCTCCCAGCTAACCCATGGGGTGCACAGGCTGGGTAGGAGCTGGGTGCAGGGCGGGCACAAGTCTTAAACTCACCTGTAACCGTGAGCCTAGTGCCGGGGCCGAAGTACTGCTCATAAGAACACAGGGGTACAGACCCGTGTGCAAACCCGTGTGCACCCTTCCCGTGGCACCGCCCCCACAGCTCCCACTCCCCAGACCCCAGCCCGGACCCCCAGTCCGAGGCAGAGGAGAAATCGGGGTGCCCATCCAGGGCAGAGGAGCCCCTCTACTCCGGCCCCACCGCGGCCCATCCTGGAACCCTTGTCCCCTGAGGGGCCCGCGGGGTCAGGAGGGCTCAGGACGCAGCTGGGACTCCAGGCATCGACGGCCCGGACAGTCCGGCCGCCCAGCGCTCACCCAGCACGGTCAGCCGCGTGCCTCCTCCAAAGGTCTGCGTTTCTACTCACGGCCCATGGGCTCGGTGCAAAAACCTGGCCAGACCCGCGCCACCCTCTGGGCTGGGCGCTGCGTCCCCGCTGTCCCCATTCCCGTTTCCCCCAGTCCCCGCCGCCTCCCGCGGGTCCCCGCTCACCCAGCACGGTCAGCCGGGTGCCTGCGCCGAAGTACCGGGTATCTGTGCTCACAGCCTCCGAGCCCGGGTCAAAAAGTGGGCGCGTGCGCCCAGATGTCCCGTCCTGGGCCGCAGGCCCCAGCGCCCGGGCGCCCCCCGCCCCCCAGCCGGGGACGCGAGCCTGAGCCCCTCCTCGCTTACCCCGGGACCATCAGGCCCGCTCTGTCCACCCGCCCGCAGGGCCTCCGGGACCCCCAGGCTCCCTCCTTACCCAGCACGGTCAGCTTGGTCCCCTCCCCAAAGTAGAGCTGGGAGGTGCTCGCACAGTCCCAGGGCGTGCATCGCAAACCGCCGCGGGCAGAGCTGCGGCCCCAGCTGGGCCTGGACGCCCCGCGCAGGGCTAGGGGTCAGGCCCGCCCAGGCTGAGCAGCCCGGAGCGCTGTCTTACCCAGCACCGTGAGCCTGGTCCCCAGTCCGAAGAACTGCTCATTAGAGGAGCACAGTAGGAACGGGCACCAAGAATTCCCCTCCCCCCAATTCCTGCAGCCTCGGGGGCACCCCTTCCTCCTTCAGGGTTTCCCGTCCAGTCCGGAGTGAACTGACCCTCCAGTGAGCCACCCCCGTTGGCAAGGAGAGTCAGCTTAGCTTAGGGGCAAGTGCTGGGCCCTGAGGGGCTCTGTGGGTGCTGGGCCCAGGGATGGGAGGGTGTTCCAGGCTGACTCTGCCTCTTCCTACTTAACCCATCGGTGACCCCTGGCTTCAGTTTTCCTGCCTGGAAGACTGGGGCACCGTCTTCTTCCTTTGTACTTTGGGCACTTCAGTCACTGGAGAAAGACATTCTTGGTCGGGGGTCAGTGAAAGAGAGGGGACCCCCAGTGAGATGGCCACACGCAGGGGCTGGACCCTGGGTTCAAACCACAGCTGCCGCTGTGAGGCTGGTGCAAGGCTGGGCAGTGTCTGGTTCTGTTGTACGTGGGTCCCTGTGAGTCAGACCTGACTTGATGGGCACCCCCCTCACAGCTTGTTGTAGGCTCTGATGGACACAGCGTGTTGAGTACTAGGTCGGGGGGCTTCTACTGGAAGAGGTGGTTCTGATCCCAGGTCACCTGGGAGCTGGCCTTCGTCCAGGGTGGGGCCTGCTCCTGCCCCCCACCCATCCCCGTCTGGGGCCTGCACCTCTGGGCTGGTGGAGTAGTTCAGAGGCAGGGCTTTTTGTAAAAGCTCCCCCTTGACCTGAATCACAGTGCTCCCCCAGTTCCCACAATGCTACACCGTGGAACAAAAATGCCCCTCCCTCTTTTCCCTACTACTGAGCAGAGACAGGAAACACAGGGGGCAGAAGTTGGTGTAACTGAGGGGTCAGGAAGCGACAATGGGAGTGAATTGCAAGTGGGGGTGCTGGGTGGGCAGAGGCCCCTCCTGGCACACACACCACCTGGAGGAGGAGCCCACCTCTGTCAGCGGGCCTCATTGTTAGGAAGAGGCCTACACATGGCCCCCGGGCAGAGTAGCATTTATAGAGAGGCAGGTGGGAGGGGCGGGGGGGAGGGTAGCCTGACAGTAGACCCACAGAGCAGGTGACAGAGATCTCCAGCTGAGGACAAAACTCGGGGACATCTGTGGTTCCCCCATTGCTTTCTGTGTCTAGCCCTTCTGTCATTCATTCATTCATTCCACTGTAGCTGATGGACACAAACCATGTGCCCAGCCTCATACTGGCTTCAGGGACTGGACCCCAGCCTCAGAGTTACCCACTGCCTCTCCAGCCTCGTTTGGGGTCCTTCTCTCTGTGAACCTGGCCCCAGTAGCACCTGGCCTTGTCTCTTGGGCTTTCATTCATGTGTCTGCCTGGCAGGACCCCTCTCCTGTGTGGACGAGAGAGACTAGGGTTTCCCTTGCAGAGCTGGTCAGCTCCGTGGACTCTCCCTGGTCCCTGGGTAAAGGGAGAGCTCTCTGATTGTGTCTGTGTAATGGATTTGGCGTGTAAGGCAGGTTCAGGTTTGCAGAATAACTGTGAGAAAGGACACAGTGCAGCTGCCCCTCCTCTCCCCAGGCAGGGCTTCTCCTGATGTTGGCACCTCCATTCCCATGGCTCACTTGCCACACTGTTGTTCTTGTTGTTGTTTGCCGTCGAGTCGGCCTCGACTCATAGCGACCCCTCCTTGGGTTTCCGAGGCAGTATCACTATGGAAGTAGGATTGCCCAACCT
>NW_006922225.1:227799-229486 GCF_000298275.1 Orycteropus afer afer | reverse complement strand
AACCCTGACATCCTATGAAGACAGCAGCCTTGGACTTGGGTGTTTCTGTCCATGCCTTCTCCCCTATGAACAGTAAATTTTCTGGGGACTGTGACGTGGATATCTTTGTCTTCTTGAAGGTCAATGGTAATATATTGTGATAACAGGTGTGTGCGTGCATGTTTGAGAGTAGATAAAATGCATGCATACCCTGCAGCACTGAGGACTCACTGGTGGGGTCCTACAAGTGGAAGGGAAGGGGGACTACTTAGGGGAGACCTTGTGGGGTGATTGCTCTCTAGGGCTTCGCCTTGGTTCACTCACTCATTCATTTATTTATTCAAAAGTAATTTATTGAGCTTCCACGCTGACCCAGGGCACTACGCCATCTCCCAGGACTCTATGATCGACCTCCCTGCTATCAAGGAGTCCACACTGGTGTGCGGGGGTCAGGCAGGTGAAGAGATCATGTCAGTACTTGTGATGAGGGCACTGAAGGGGGCAAGCACAGGGCGTTGTGACAGCAAAACAAAGGAGCATGTGGTCCAGCCTTAGCGGAAGGGACAGGAGGAGGCAGGGGTGGCTCCTTGGAAGGAGGGCGCCTGAGGTGTCCCCACAAAGATGTACCATCCTTCCGGGAGGAGCAGTTGTTTACAGGGCCTGAAAGCAGGTGGTTCAGGGGGAGAGGCAAAGTGGGGGTGCAGAGGTGGTCAGCCCGGGGGTCCTGTGTCCTCCGGAGGACAGTCAGGCAATGGAGGGCTAAGAAACAGGGCTGATCTGACGGGAGGGAGCCTCATTTTCTGCCACTCCAGGAGCAGTCAGGGGGCTGTTTTGCAGCATCAAGTTCACTGGGGAGAGAGGCATCAACCAGTGTGTAACCAACACTGGGACACAGCTGTCCTTGAGAATAACTTCTAAGTCACTGCAGTGTCCCTCTCTGGGAAACCTGCCTGGGATACTGGGAGACAGGGGTGCTCAGTGACAGAGCTGCAGAAAGGGGGTGGGCCACAGGAGACCCAGGTCAATCACCTGGGGACATGCTGGGTCATGGGGGCACAGCTGTGCCAGGGCGTGCTCGGTGACAGAGCTGCAGAAAGGGGGTGGGCCACAGGAGACCAAGCTCGTTCACCTGGGGGGGCATGCTAGGTCTGCAGGGACTCTCCTGTGTGGGCTGTCCCTCAGAGCACCTCTGTGTCAGGTGGGACAGAACCTCCTACCTGACATCCCCCTTGTCCACTTTCCCGGAGCAGCCCCCCTTCGGCTCCCATTCCCACCTTTCACACTTTATTAACTTCATAGGCAGGAAGAGTGGTGTCAGTCAGGGCCGGTGCCCCTCTCTTGAACACCTCACAACCTCTCCTGGTACACAGGCAATGACAGGGGTTCAGGGAGGGAAGAGAAGAAATGAGACACTCACAGGCAGAATCAAGCAGGCCAGGTTTATAGTTTGGTCCATTGGGGTTGGGGCTCACTAGGGACCCCTGGGGAGGGGTCCTGGTGATGAGCTTTCAGGTGTGCCTGCAGGAGGTGGGTACGGGGTGAGTGGGGTGGAAGGACCACTCCTCAGAGCTCTAGCTGGGATGGGGAATGCGGCAGCCTGTTGGCCATGAAGAAGGTTAGAAGATCTGACTCTAGGGCCGGCTTCAGGAGTCCTTCTTCTTGACCTGAAGAAAAGAAAGCTTTCGGGCTACAGGAGCCACCAGAGGTG
>NW_006922225.1:222236-226643 GCF_000298275.1 Orycteropus afer afer | reverse complement strand
AGAGTGCCCCACTGTAAAGCTGGGTATTCCGTGACCCTGATGGGAGAGGATGGATTTCTGGCATTGGTGGGAAGACCGGGGTGGGGGGTGAGGGGCTGGTGGAAGTCACTGCATCCGTTATCCCAGCACCCGCCTCTTTGCCAGAATTTTCTCTGCACCCCTTGGCTCTGTGTTGGCCATCAAATAGGCTTTTGGAGCAGGCCTGTGGCTGGACCAGACATCTCTAGTTTATCCAAATTGGGGATGACCCTGATGGGAAAATGGAGACCCAGGCTGGGGAAAGGCAGCCCCGGACCCAACGCTGACAAGCAGCAGTAACAGAAAGGGCGCCATCTTTGTGAGTGTCTCTGAGTGGCCCAAACGGCCAAGCACCTATGACTGGCTAGAGGTTGGCGGTTCGAAACCACCTGGGGCACCTTGGAAGACAGCCCCGCTGATCTGCTGCTGAAAGGTACAGCCTGGAAAACGCTAAGGGGCAGGAGTGCTCTACACATGGGGCCACCGAGAGTCAAAACCAAGCAGCAGCAATTAGCAAGCACCTTCACAGGGAGTTCATGTGGATTCGCCCATCACCTCTGGTCCCCAGAGGAAGCATCGTCCCCTTGACTGGGAGCCTGGAACCCCGAAGGCCCTTCTCAGATTACACAAAGCCCTGAGCCCAGGCCTCCTGACTCCCTGATGTGCGCTTTCTGCTACACCCAGCACTTGTGCCCAAGAACAGAGCCAGGGCCCACGACCGGTCCTCAGGCCCTGCGGGCCTCTCCAGCCCCGACCCCATCCCACCTCCCCCCACTCCTCCCAGCTGTCTGTTTCCTCTCAGTACAGGGAGGGCGGGTCAGCACCTTCAGTGGGCTCCCTACGCCCGGGAGCAGCCCCTGGGATTTGGGACACATGCCTTCCTTGTAGCCGCTTTGCTGCTCAGGTGGTGTGCCGTTCCAGCTGTGACGGTATCTCAGACCCTCTTCCTGGCACCTACCGAGTCCAGTGTACCCCAGACCCACTTACCGCCCTGAGGGGCCGGAACAAACTTCTGCCCTCAAAGCACCTGCGTTCCACCCTCATGTCACCAACCTGCCCCCACCACCTTCTGGTCCCCCAGCTGCCTCAGGAAGACGAAGATGGGGCTCAGGAGATAAGGAGAGAGTGGGAAGAGGGCAGCCAAGCTCTGACTCTGAGAAGGGTTTGAAGGGAGGACGGGGAGCGGTCATGTAACGGAGGCCCGAGTGCAGAGTGGGGGTGGAACGAGGGACCCAGAAAGAAGAGAGAGCAGGATGTAAAGCAGGGACAAGAGAAGGTGGCTGGGGACGGCCGAGGAGGATGAGGAAGCTCCCAGCGCTATGACCAGCGAGGAGCCAGCACCCCAGCCGGTGACACCCCACAGGCAGCAGGACCACAGCACCTCGGGCAGCCCTCAGGCGGCTCTGACCCCTGCCTGACACCCAGGGCCCTCCAGGACTACCCAGGGTGCCCCCATACCACCCTGGCCAGGAGGGAGCTCCATACCTGTCACAGTGAGCCTGGTGCCTGACCCGAAGTGGAGGGGCGAGTTATTGTCACAGCCGGGGAAGGCCATGATAAAACCCAGTGTGGGCATCGCGGGCAGGCTCAGTGCCCGGGAGCTCCCTGAGAGCCGGAGTCACGGATCTGGGCCAGAAGGAAAGTCTGAGCATTCAGTGGGGACAGTGGGGACAAAGGGACAGAAGGGACAGAGTGATGGAAGGCACAGAGGGACCAGGAGAGTAGAGGCCGATTGCGATGAAAACAGAGGTGAGACAGAGGGGACTCACTCCCACCTCCTGCACCGAGCGGCAGACGAGCCCCAGGGGCCCCACGGGGACAAGAGTGACCGCTCACTGCCCTTCCAGCAGAGGCCAAGATCCTGCTCCAAGCAGCCCCACCAACCACCCCTCAGCTGAGCCTCACCGAGGACAGAGAGCCGTGTGCCCTCGCCAAAATACTGCCCCTGGTTGTTACACAGCAGAGCGCCCTGTGGCAAATCCCGGCGGTGGTGGCTTCCTCCACGCTCGGCTCTGGCACCTGCCACTTGTCGCCTCCCTCACACCGGGGTTTGGCTGTCATGTTCTTGGTCCCTGACCTTCTCCACGGGTCCCACCGGGGTCTGACCCACCACACTGCCTGCTGAAAGGAGCTTGCCACTCACCCAGGACGGAGAGCTTGGTGCCGCTGCCGAAATCCAGTTTCTCGTTAATTGCACAGCATTAAAGCCCAGCAGAAAAGGTCCCCTGTCATCTCCCGTCCCCTCCAGCCCGGGGTCAGCCTGCTGGGCTCACTCTGGCCTCAGCTGACGTTTGATTCTGAGGGTGGGAGGGTGCTAACTGGGTGATCTGCGGTGTCAGAGGCCCGGTTCAGCTGGGGAGGCTGCCGGACGTGGCCGGCTCCAGTTCTGGCGAGTGAGAAGGGGGGTGGGCTCCCGACACCTCCCATGTGCCCTGGTCTGATGTCAGGGAGACAGAGACCCACAGGTGACCCTGCCTGGCTGAGACCACCTGCTTCCCAGTGAGGAATCCAGGTTCAGCACAGCCTCCGTGAAATTACCAGGGATCCCGCCCCCTTCCCCTTGACGGCATCAAGACAAGAATTTACATCTGCCTGATAAAGACACATCTTCGTGGAAGCACTGACATGGGCCCCATCAGTCCTTCTGCCCCTTGTGGGCTCCCGGCCCCCACACCCTGGTTAACTCACCGATGACACTGAGCCGGGTGCCCTCCCCGAAATAGAGGGTGTTTCCAGAACACAGCCCCCCAGGTCCGCTTCAAAACCCCACTGTCTGTTGAGCCCGAGGGCATGGCTGAGCTCGTGGGAGGTGGAGGCCTCCGAGGTCTCCCTTCTGGAAGCCACCACTGGCTTCAGATACCCGCAGGCCCTCCAGGGCCTGGACAGCTGGGGAAGGGGACGTGTCAGTGGGAGAAGGTGCACGGGCTCATTTCAGCTTTTGCGCCTTCTCTTGGCCCCTCTCGTCCGGCATCTCTGCCCTGGCCCTGGGGGCTCAGCTGGGGGTCTGCTCACGGCCCTCTCACTGGCTGGGTTTGCCTTACCCAGGAGCCTCCGCCAGCCCCTTCCCACATTCCTGGACAGGGAGCCGGTCTCCCTCACTGTGTCCTCCCAGACTTTACCTATCGTTAGCCTGGACCCTGGACTGAAGGTGGCATCATGGCCAACGTACTGGAAGCCAGCCACTCTGTAATGGACCCTGGACAGGCCAGGGGGCTTGGCGAGTCTTACCTACAACCGTGAGTCTGCTGCCTTCTCCAAAGAACACTTCAGTGTTGGCACAGTGCTGGGTGGCAGGAAGGGAAACAGAGCTGAGGCGTGGCATGCAGAGGGCCGGCAGTGGCCAGGAGGGAAAGCAGACCCTTTTCAGGCTCTGTAGGCCTCTCCTTTTCCAAGAAAGAGCATTTTCCAAGGAAGAGCTTTGCCAACTTGGGACGTCCTGAGGTGTTGGAGCACGGCTGAGTCCGTTCAACGGCCCTGTGCCTGGTTCTGGAAAGGTGTCTGTACAGCGGGCCTTCTCTGTGGGTCATCAAGGGACATGGCCTGGACAGGTGGCCTGGAGAAGGGGCAGGTCCCCCAGGACCTGTGACTCCATCCATCGGGGTCCGAGAGCTCTGGCATCAGCATTTGGTATAACTGCCATCCTTTACGTACGTTCCTGCCAACTGTGCCCGCCCTTGTGGGTTGGGGAAGAAGGGGTCCCTGTGCCATTCCCTGGTGATGCCTGAGGCATTTTCCTGGGGGCTGTGTCCTGTCTTCCCCGGAGGCTTCCCTCTGGCCCCGGTCCTGTCCTGACTCCTGGCCTGGGCCTGAGCCGTGGACTGGGGAGGTGGGGGCATTGTGCACCAGCTGCCCTGGAGCTCAGACCCAGGAGAAACCTGGGAGGCCGCCGGGCAGGCAGAGGGGTTTTTGTAAAGGCCTCCCATAGGGTCGAATCACCGTGGCCCCCTGTCCACACAATGTTACAGCTTTGTACAAAAACGGCTCCTCCCACAGGCCCACCTCCGGAGGAACCACCAGCCAGCTGCTCCTTGGAGGGGAGTCAGGCGGGGTGGGAGAGGAGGGTGTGGGATGTGGGCGCTGCCTCATCTGGGTGTTCTCAGAGCCTCAGAGCTGGGCGTCTCTGAGGGGCCAACTGCCGTGGGGCTGACTTTGCCCCTCAGGTGTTGTCACGTGGAGAACCCCCTGTCAAAAAGCATCACTCACATTGAGCCCTTGCTGAGAGCTGTGTGTACTCAGGTCACGCCCACCCTTCACGGAAGTGGGACCCCTCCACACAGACTGCATCCCTCTGGCTGGAGCTGAGCCTCCAGGGGGTCACTGAGGTCTGAGTTCTCTGGGAACATGGCCATGAACCAGCTGGGTGAGCTGGCTCTTGTCCAGCAGAGGTGG
>NW_006922225.1:219832-222136 GCF_000298275.1 Orycteropus afer afer | reverse complement strand
CTTCACGGAAGTGGGACCCCTCCACACAGACTGCATCCCTCTGGCTGGAGCTGAGCCTCCAGGGGGTCACTGAGGTCTGACTTCTCTGGGAACATGGCCATGAACCAGCTGGGTGAGCTGGGTCTTGTCCAGCAGAGGTGGGCTTCAGGGATGGGTGAGGGTGTGGGCTTGTCCTGCACTGAGTGTGTCTCAGGGACAGTGTGAGCACAGTGCAGCATGTGTCCTCAGTCCCTCACCTCACTGACTCCTCAGTCGCTACACAGAGACCACGCTTGATCAAATGGAGCTCGGGGACGGAGGTGGGAGCTACCATGGCACAGTCACAGAATCGGTCATATCGCCCCTGCTCTGAAGGGCAGAACTCTTCAAATTGTTGGTGGACCTGTTATTCTCCTCCACAGGAGGACCCTGGAACCAAACTCTCCACTGAATGTCCTGACGCCCTCTCACCAGGGAGCGCTCCCTTTCTTCCTTGGGTGTGGACACATTCCCATTCAACTAACCTGCAGGTTCCTGGGGCCAGACGATGACATTGCCCCCACTCTCTTGTGTTGCTGTCCTCAGGCCTCCTTAGGGGTTCCCACTGAAGCATCATCTTGGTTTTGGGGGTGCCGCACAGGCAGCCATGTACCTGGCTGAGGAAAGGTGCTGGGAGCCTTGGAAGGCTCTGATAGCTTCCAAACGGGCAGCACCTCCCACGCCAGCCCAGATCTGAAGGCTAGGACCCAAGTGCAAGCACCCATGTCCTCCTCCCTCCCCGCTCCTGCCTCAGGGCCCCAGCTCCAGAAGGCCCTCCCCTCTCCTCGATCCATTAGCATCAGAAGCCAGGGACCTGAACCTTTGGAAGGAAAAGCTGGGGCATTGGATGGAAAGCCGTTCCTCTGAAAACTCTGTAGCCTCTGGGGCCTTGCTTTATGCAAATAACAGCACCGAGCCAAGCCAAAGCCAGCGCTCGCGCAGTGGACCTCGACTCACGGAGACCCCGACTCATGGGGACTCTGCTCACTCATGGGGACCCCGAGTCACACGGACCCCGACTCACTCATGGGGTCCCTGACTCACTTATGGGGACCTCGAGTCATGGGAACCCGAATCCTGGGGACCGCGACTCACGGTGACCCCGACTCACGGGGACTCCAACTCACTCATGGGGACCCTGACTCATGAGGACCCTGACTCATGAGGACCCCGACTCACAGGGACTCCAACTTACTCATGGGGACCCGGACTCACTTATGGGGACCTCGAGTCATGGGGACCCCGAATCATGGGGACCCCGACTCACGGGGAGTCCAACTCACTCATGGGGACCCCGACTCACTCATGGGGGCCCCGACTCACTTATGGGGGCCCCGAGTCACACAGACCCTGACTCACTCATGGGGTCCCTGACTCACTTATGGGGACCTCGAGTCATGGGAACCCCGAATCATGGGGACCCCGACTCACAGGGACTCCAACTCACTCACAGGGCCCCCGACTCATGGGGACCCCTGTGTGTCAGAGCAGAACTGGGCTCCACGGGGTGTTCTGTGGACGATTTTTACCTTTGGGAAGTAGGTAGCAGACCGCTCTGCTTCGTGGAGGAGAGGCCCCGGCCCCCAGCGCAGGCACAGCCCTCCTGCTGCTCTCCGAGCCTCGTTCTGGGAAGGCCTCATCTCTACGTTCTTTACCCAGAGGCTGAAGCCAGGCCACATGGACCTGTGCACTGGCGCCTGTCCTAGGGACACTGATTTATCACCATTCGCCCTGACCACTGTGCCCCCGAGAGAGAGAGGAAAGCCACTTCCTGGAGGACCTGCTCTGGTGGCGTAGTGCCCAAAGCACTTGACTGCTAACCAGAAGGCTGGCGGTTTAAACCTCAAAGGAAGATGGGGCAGTCTATTTCCATAGTGATCCTGCCTCGGAAACCCAAGGAGGGGTTGCTGTGAGTCGGATCGACTGGGTGGCAGTGAGTTTGGTTTGTTTGGAGGTCCTACGGGGACATCAGTTAGCTCACATTACGGCTCAGGGCCTTCTGTCTATCTATTTTAAGTGACAAAAATGCCAACGGATGTTTTTTCCCTTCTTTCTTTGTTGATTCTGAAATTCAAAAGGGAAAATAACAAACAACAAAAGGCACAGCCTGAAACAGTCTAGAAAGAAGAGCCTTTGGGGAGGGCATGAGGGAGCCTGCTCCGCAGGTTATTAAACCTGTTCTAAAACACCAGGCACTGAGCAGCACAGCCCTGGTTCTTGAAGAAACAAGCCGTGGAGCAGAGCAGAGAGCCCACAGAAATCTGCTACACATAGCGAATCAGCATA
>NW_006922225.1:207821-219080 GCF_000298275.1 Orycteropus afer afer | reverse complement strand
CCCCTAGAGGACAGAGTGGAACTGCACCACAGTGTTTCCAAGGATACCATCTTTAGGAAGCCAACTGCCTCATCTTCCTGGCATAGAAGAGCTGGTGGGCTTGAACTGCTGATCTTTTGGTTAGCAGCCCAATGCTTTAACCACAGGTCCACCAGAGCTCCTTGAAGAAGCTGTTCAAGGTCCCTGGATTTGCTCAGTGGGTCTCAGGTTACATAGAAGCTTGTTAAAAACGCAAATTTCAGAGTTGTCCCTATGGTCTTTTGAAGCAAAATGTCAAGAACTGGATCTGTTAATTTGTGTTACAAACAAAAGCAAAACTGAGCAAACATAAAATGCCCCCGAGTGTTCCTGTCGCCGAGCTAGCCTGGAGCTCACTGCCTGGCGACTGGATAGAAAAGCAAACAGCTTGATGCGCCCGGGATGTCCGAGCAATGGGTAGAGGGGCCCTAAGCTCGGTGTGAGGGAAGGGCTCTCAGGGCTTAGGGAACAAGAAGAAAAACCGGACGTTCTGTGTGTTCAACTTATTAACAGTGACACAGAACATAACGTTGTCCCATGAGCTAAACCCACGGCCACTGGGTGCCTCTGTTTTGTTCACCCGCTTTCCCTACCAATAGTCTATCCTCTGAGTGAAACTTTCCTTTGGTGGTCTACCAGAGGCCGGATGGTGTGTAGAAGCCTGACCCTCGTCCCGACTGGATTGCTCTGACACACGAATACAGCTCTGCAGAGGCATTGCAGCCGCTTTGAATCCCGGGACCTGTGCCCTAGTTTTGCCACCTGGTCAGCGATCCCAGCACAAAGGAGACAGATCAGAGGTGCAGAAGCTGGCTGGGGCCATACTCAGTCCAGGCAGCAGGGGGCAGCCTTTACTCACTTTTCAGACTAATGGCAGAGGCAGGGGAGGGATGGAAGGAGACAACAGGCAGGTGTTCAGGAAGGGGAGGAGAAGCAGAGGGCTGTTTGTGGGTTCCGTGTGTTGGGGGTGGGCAAACATAACCTGCTTGTACATGTGGGACTCGTGAAACCTGTCAAAACACGTTAACAGACTCTTTCAACCCGAGGTCTTCTCACCCTCTTCTCCAATGCGGAAACTGCCGAGGCTCAATCATCTCGCCAAAGTCGCCAACTATGAAGAGGCAGAGCTGGGACTGGAACCCAGACCTTTGGCTTCAGCTCTGGGGCCCCACCCCACAGCGGAGCCTGCCTCCTGCAGCCTGATGCCTGCACCCCATTTCTGTGAGTGAAGCTGGGTAACCTCGGGCAGCCCCAGTCTGCTGATCTATGACCGGAGGACAATCACGCTATGGGGTTGCTGGAGGGACTACCTGAGATGGCACATGTGGAGGCTGTCACAGTACCTGTCACACTGGACTCTGGAGAGTCGGTCCCTGGCTCACGGAGCCCCATGCACAATGGGGTCAGGCCATTATGACTCAGGGGGCTTTCACTGGCTGATTCAAGACGTAGGTGGCCAGGCCTTCCTTCCTAGTCTTAATCTAGAAGCTTTGCTGAAACCTGTTCTCTGCGAGGGACCCTGCTGGTATGTGAAACATGGTGGCCTGGCCTCCAGCTTTGCAGCAACATGCAAGCCACCACAGTCCGACTGACTGACAGACGGGGGACAGGGTGATAACGTCCCATTGCTATCATATAGAATCCCACACCCACTGCCACAGAGATGATTCTGACTCACAGCGCCCCTAGAGGACAGAGTGGAACTGCCCACAGGGTCTCCAAGGCTGTCAGTCTTCATGGAAGCAAAGCCCAAACCACACCCACTGCCGTGGAGTCCATTCTGACCCACAGCGCCCCTAGAGGACAGAGTGGAACTGCCCACAGAGTTTCCTAGGGTGTCAGTCTCCAGGGAAGCAGACTGCCACATCGTTCTCCCACGGAGCAGCTGGTGGGCTCAAACCACTGACTTTTTGGTTAGCAGCACAATGCTTTAACCGCAGCACTACCAGAGCTCCTTAGATTCCCACCAAACCAATAAGCAAAGTCACTGCTTAGTAGTTGATTTCAACTCGTAGTGACCCCCATTGGGTTTCCAAGGCTGTAAATCTTTATGGAAGCAGATTGTGAAGCTTTCTACTGCGGAGCAGCTGGTAGGTTTGAACCACTGACCTTTGGGTTAGCAGCCAGATGCCTTAACCACTGCACCCCCAGAGCTCCTTTATAGAGTCCCACAAACCAAACTCACTGCCATCAAGTCAATTCTGGGTCAATGACCCCCATTGGGTTTCCGAGGCAGTAAATCTTTGTGGAAGTGTATCGCCCCATCTTCCTTCCACAAAGTGGCTGGTGGGTTTGAACTGCTGACCTTCTGGTTAGCAGTGAAATGCCTTACCCACTACACCAGCACAGCTCCATTTAGAGTCCCATAGTGCTCTGGTGGAGTAGTGCCTAAGGTATTTGACTCCTAACCAGAAGGCTGGCGGTTCAAACCCACCAGCCACTCCTCAGAAGGAAGATGGGGCAATCTATTTCCGTAGTGATGCTGCCTCGGAAACCCAAGGAGGGGTTCACTATGAGTCGGGTCCGACTTGAGGGCACATACCAACAACAACAACAAGTGCCCTAACAAACAGGGTTATGGGAAGCAGATGTGTTTGTTAAAGTCAGGGGCTTAGAACGGTGCTCAGCACACAACAAGCTACACCTGAAGAGCCTTGGCTCTTTTGATCCCTCAACAGGTAAGATGTCTGCTGGGAGGGGCTGTGGGATGGTTGGAGCAGGTGTGGACTGGGGACAGGGAGAGGCCAAGGTGGTTCATTGTGTCCCCCAGTGTGTTTGCTGGGGTGCCAGCGGGTCCCTGTGGTCAGATGAGACTGGAGAGGCTGCCGTCAGGCCACACTCATCTTCTCTGGAAACTGTCCCACCCACCCAGCCCCAGCTCCTAACATGCTGCTGGGCCAGTACCCCACACACACGGGGACCAGGGGTGGAGGTCTGGGAGGGGAGCACGCCTGGCCCCAGTGTAGGATGGTTTCCGGAGTAAGTGGCAGGAAGCAGACACAGAAACAGGCATGAAGTATGGTTACTTTATTGTTCTGGTGGTGACAGGGCGGAGGCCTCAGTTGGCAGCAATGGTGTTCTGGATCCAGTTCACGTAGTTACAGACCTTGGTGTAGACACCGGGCCTGTTCTTCTGGGCGCAGCCATAGCCCCAGGACACAATGCCCTGTAGCTCCCCATTGCAGACCACGGGGCCGCCAGAGTCACCCTGGAGGAGAAGGCCAAGTGTACATGAGGGAGGGGAACAGAGCCCTGCTTGGTTGTAGACAGGGAGTGGGGCAGGACTCCTAGTCTAGTAGCACACAGAGTGAGAGGGTCCACATCTTGGTCTGACTGTACACAGAGGGGGCATCACCATGGTCTGGTTGAACACAGAGGAAGCTGTCAGGACTCCAGTCCGACTGTACATAAATGGTGTGACTCTACACAAGGGGGCAGCACCCAGTCTGATTGTACACAGGGATGGGACAGTACCCTTGCTTGGTGTCTGTGCAGGCTGGGGGCTTGGCTACTGGGTCTCACCTGGCAGGAGTCCTTGCCGCCTTCCAGGAAGCCAGCGCAGACCATGTTCTTGGTAATCTCTCCAGGGTAGGAGGCCTCGCACTCAGCCTGGCTCAGCAGGGGGGCATCCAGGCACTGCAGCAGGTCGGGGTAATTCACTGTGCAGGTGAGGTGATGAGGGCATCAGGGCTGAGCACAGCGGCAGCCACGGGGACCCCCCAGTGCAGCCCAGTGAGGGTAAGTGACCTGCATGCATCTCCCAGATGGTCCTTGCAGACACCCGCCCCACCAGTGACCAGAGTGGGTGCCGTGTGAGATGGCGGTGCCAGGACCTATCACAAAGCCTCTGTTGGTGGGCAACTGTCTGTAGGCTGAGGGAGAAGAAGACCTCATCCAGGACCCTCTTGCACTGAGGGCAAGGTCCCACTCACCGCCCGAGCTGAGGGTGTTGCCCCAGCCAGAGATGAGGCACACGGTGCCTGCAGGCGCACAGGCCGAGGGCAGCGCCACGGTGGACACCCGGGTGTTGAGGACGGCCTTTGACTCCAGCTTGATCAGCATGATATCGTTGTCCAGGGTCCAGCTGCTGTAGTTGGGGTGGCGGATGACCTTGGCCGAGTTGATGAACTGCTCAACCCCCTCCAGCTTTTCGATGTTGTGCTCACCCAGCCTCACCTGGATGCGGCTGTCAGGCAAGGGGTCACAGTGAAGACCCCTCCCCAGCACTGGAGTCAGGCAAGCCTGTCTGTTCAGGGTACGGGGTGGTGGATGGAGGTGGTGGCAGAGGTGGGCCGAGGTGAAGGTATCCAAGTAGGACTTGGCCTTCACCTGTTTCTTCTCCAGCAGCCACCTGTCCCACCTCCATGTGTCTCTGGGCTGTGGACATGAGAGGGCACCCCCAAGCCCGTTCTATCCTTGAGGCCCTGCTAATCGCACGAATCCATGCGATGTGTCATCCTGTAAGACCTGACCCAGAGGGTCTCAAAAAGTTAGTTGCTGTGGAATCAATCCTGACTCCATAGGGTTTCATGACTGTTACCTTTTGGAAGCAGAAACCTGTTTTTTGAGGTCTTCTGGGTGGGTTCAAACCACCAGGCTCTTGGCTAGCAGTCCAGAACTTAACCATTACACCCCCAGGACTTCTGCAGCATCACTGTCACTTGGGAATGCAGATGTTCCAGCCCCCCCCAGCCTTAGTTGGGAATGGGGTATGAGCATCTTACCACAGCCCCCAGGTGACTCTGATGGAGCCAAGTCTGAGCTCCCGTCTGGGCTGCTCAGCTCTGGCGACACAGTGGGATCAGTTGAGGGAGAGAGGGTGAAACTCACCCGCAGCCAGGTCCTGCTTCCAGGACATTTTGAGGTAGCTGCTCTGGGATGGAACCAGGCACCGGGAGCTTTTAAACATTTCTTAGGTGGTCTATGTGCAGCCACCAGCCAGGTTTACTTGGGAGGCATCCTCACCTGCCCTCACCCCATTCAGAAATAGCCCTCCCTGAGGCCAGGGCCCTGGCTGGCCTTTGTCCTGGCTTTGAGCCTCTCTGTTCCCTTGATTTCTGCAGGTTTACTGACCGGCAGCATCATGCCTCCCCACCATCTTTTCCATCCTTCTTCGGCACCCACTAAACCCAAGCTCTGGGGATCCCCGGCTGCAGGCACTTACGACTTGTAGCAGTGGGCAGCAGACACCACCCACTCATCATTGATGAGGGAGCCCCCACAGAAGTGGTAGCCCGAGTTCAGGGACACCTGGTAGGGCACGGACTTCTCCTCGCAGGTGTAGCCCCCGACAATCTTGTCGTCATCGTCGTTAGTAGGGAAAGCAACTGGGGTGGAGAGAAGAAAGGGAGGGGTCAGTAGGCCCTGGGAGGTGAGCCTGGGCCTGTGGCTGAGCATGGTAATCGGGGCTGGTGAGAAGCACACAGAAAGGCAGGAGGGAACATCCCAGCAGGTAGCCCTGTGGTCTGCAGAGGCCTAGGCCTGGCCTCTTTGGGGGCACCAACATGAAGACCCAAGATCTGCCCCCAAAGAGACTCAGGGAACACTACTCAGAATGTGGTTTCTGGCCCACACAGTCCCACTCTCTTATTTTCACCGCTTGGCCCTACACAGCCACTTGGCCACTTGGGCTCCAGGTCGGGATGGTTTGGCCTTGCTGGGAAAGTTTCCTGGTGGTGGTTGTGGTGGTGGTGGTGATAGTGGTGGTGGGCTGTCTCAGCTTCTCCTACAGCTTAATTCTGGGAGTTGGGCAGGGTGGACACCAGCCCCTAGCTCTGGGCAGGACAGAGGTGGGAACTGTTAGTAGTCAAGGAACAGTGGTTCCCAACCAGGGAGACTTCAAGTCATCTGAGAAGTTTAAAAATCCATGCCCAGGTTGCTCTCCGAGCCAATTAAGGCAGGGTTTCTAGGCTGGGTCCGTGGGTCAGCATTGCTCCACCTCCCTAGGTGACTCCATTGTGCCGCCACGATGAAGAACAGCCACAGTGGGCTGCCCTCAAACTGTCAGAGTGAGCCTTATGTGGACTGGATTACTTCCAGGGCTACCTCCACCTGGATCACTTCCAGGACCACCTCCACCTGGACAGACCATTCCAGGACCATCTCCACCTGGATTACTTCCAGAGCTGCATCCACCTGCCTCCCTTCCAATCTCCTCTACCTGGATCACTTCCAGGGCCACCTCTACCTGGATCACTTCCAGGGCTACCTCCATCTGTTTCCATTCCAGGGCCACTTCTACCTGCCTTCCTTCCAGCCTCCTCCACCTAAACCTTGATGTAGATGGTTGCTGGTAGGGGACATGGAGTCAGGTAGAAAATGAGAGAAGTGAGCCTTTAAGAGAGTTCAAGGAGGATACATTGGTGGGGAGGAGGTTGTGGGCAGGGGATAGAGTCAGGAGTGAAGCAGATGAGATGGGCCCAGGTCTGCCAGAAGGGGGTGGCAGGGCCAAGGCCATCCATAGACTCACCGGCAGCGCCCACCAGGGCAAGGATGAAGAGCGGATTCATGGTGGCAGATGTGTGATTGCAGATGGTGGAGAGCCCGTCTTATATCTCCCCAGGTGAGTGCGCAAGGGAGGGAGGGAGGGGCCACACTCCCCTAGAACAAACACCTCCAGCTTTCCTCTTCCCAGGGTGTTGCATCAGTACTGCAGATGTCCAGGTGATGGGGAAGCTTTCCCTCAGGGTGAAAGTGAGACAGCTGGTCCTGGGCAAACTCTGGGATGGGGACAGAGAGGCCAGCCCCCCAGCCCACAGAGGAGCTTCCTAAGGATGTGAGAGTTTGGAGGGTGGGTGGATGACCTGCTCTCTTATGTGCCCTCTGACCTGGGGAGCTATCTGACTTGCTTTAGGGGTGGTGGCATGGCTACCACCTGGGCTGCTCAGTGTCCTGGTCCCATAAGAGGACACCGCCAGTCTCATTCTGCCTTTCACCCATGAGCATGGTGGTCTTCTCCTGGTTTGCACCACTGGGCAGGAAGGCTTCAGGCAGCCCACAGGGAGATGTACTGGGAGGGAGGTGCCAGACTCTCAACAGACTGGAAGGTGGGGTGGGGGTCTGTTGGGAAGGAGGGAGGAGCTAGGGCTAACTAGGAAACAGCCTGACACATCGTGGAAGGAAGACCAATGCTCCCACACCCTCCTTGTTCTCAATGTAGAGCCACAGTCTGGGGGCCACAGCCCTCCTGGCCCAGGTGGGAAGTATCAACTTCAGATGTGACATTAGGAAGTGTTCTGGTTCCCTAGTGCTCCTCTGACAAGAATATACCACAAAAGGGGTGGCCTTAATAAACAGGAGTTGATTCTTACAATTTGGAGGCTTTAAGTCCAAGTTCAAAGTGCCAAGCTCTGGGGCTGGGTGAAAGCCCCTTAGCCTTGGGCTTCTGCTCTGCCTCCAGCTGCTGGCCCACTGAAGCTAGAGGCTTTTATTCACTCAGACAGCTGCTGGCTGCTGAGTCTGCCAAGCCCAAGGTTGACAAGTAAAAAGGCACAGTCCTGATGTTACCAAACCACATGGCAGGCCATTAATTTAAGTCCATTGAAAGTCCTCAGGTCAGCAGAGCATGGCAGGCTGCTGAACAATGACATGGCTATATGCAGGGTTCAAGACGCCATAGCTAGAGACCATTCCCCAAGGCTTCTGCTTAGATACAGGAAGCAGACCACATTCCCTAAGGCAGCTACTCAGCTGCTTGCAGTAGATTCCACTATGGAGTTGATTACCAGTCTCATCATGGAGAATACTACATCCAGCTGCCCAGCCACTCAACAAGGCCCAGCCAAGTTGACACACAAACTGAACTACCACAGGAAGGATTTGGACAATGGCAAATTTGGGTTCTGATCAGAGAATCAGTAGGTAGAGAGATTAACACATGGCGGAGGGCCAAGGGTCATTAACAAAGATTGGAGGGGAATTCTGGAATTTTCTATTTTAGAAGGTGAGGGATGGCTGTGATTCAGGGCTCACTATAGAGTGCAAATCTCTAGTATTCCCAGAAAGACTCCCAATTTGGAGCCTGTCGGCGCCACCAGGACACAGCCGATAGCTTGCTGAGGCCAGAGCTGGCCAGACAGGTGTGCAGAGGGAAGTCTGTCCTGGTGGGCCCACTCTTTTGAGGAGCCTTCCTTCCCAGCTCCTCCAAACTCGGGGTCCTGAGAACAGAAGTGGGAAAGAGTCTCATATGAATTCTGAAAGGAAGAGAAGGGGTTCACTTGCTGCAGGTGGTGAACACAGAGTAAGCTCAGAAGCCTGGGGGCGGGAGGAAGGCAGCCTGTGGGCCGCGGGGTGAGTGGAGGGAAGCAGAGGGGCCGGAGGTCATGTGGTGGGAGGGACACCTGGGGTGTCCTCTGGTTCAGCTCCTGGTGTATCTTCCCAGCCAGCTTCTCCATGACAAGAGGCCCCTTGTCAGAGCCTCTCTCCTCAGCCTCCTCACTGGGTACCCCTGGACCCCCAGTGGGATCACACGGGAGCACTGGGGCCTGCCAGCTTTTAAAGCACATTCACACACACAACAGTGGTCCCCTGAGTTGCTTTTGTATTGAGTTTCAGAGTTAACTTGGCACAAATACTTTGTCAGTGTGCAAGATGGAACGACCTGTTTGCAGAGGAGACTGAGATCCAGAAAGCTCTGTCTTGCCCCAAAGGACTCACGATAGTGGAGCTGGCTTCATGTCCCGGGGAGACGAAGAACGTGTCCAGTCTGGGAATTGCTACAGGTGGCATCTGGGAGGTTTGCTGGGAATCAAGCCAGTGGTCTGGAGGAAACAGCACACCCTGGTCTGTCCTGGCAGGAGGGGAGGGTGGATTGACCTTTCACCCACACTCGCTCACACCTGGGCCTATTAGAGTCACCTGTCAGAGGTGTAGTAATACCATGCTGGGGCACACATGGAGCTGGCCAGGTCCATGGTGGCCAAACCATGGGGCCTCAGTAACAGGGCTGTGTTGGCCTTTCCCCTTGTCATGTGGCCTTCCTGGGGACTGCTGCTTTAAGGACATTGGCTGACTCTTACTCTAGGCTCAGTAGACAACAGTGTGCACTGGTGGTGACTCTTGAAGCCAAGGAAGCTTGCCAGTGTTAGGCACGGGGGTGTGCCATTTGCACATTGTATCTACTCTGCTTCCTTCAGTTGGGAGGGAAGAAGTGTGTAGCAACTGAGGTTTCCACTTTACCCAAGGACAGATTGGTTCTTGTCATGCAGTGGCGACCATCTTTACATGTACCTTTCACCCACGCCTTCTCCCATCCCTGGGCCTGCTTTCCAGTTGTGTGAATGACCACAGAGCCTCCTGGACAGTGAGCAGGGGAAGCCGGCATGGACCCCAGCAGGGAGCCCAACCTGGGCAGTTGTTGCTGAACACCTAGGGCTGGTCCATGATACTCAGGGTTTAGGAAGTGACAGTATTTATTTTTCTAAATCATCTAGACCCACCTCTGAGTCTTGCAAGCCAAATCTGATGGTCAGTCCCATCAGCTGACTGGGCTCCCTTCCACACTGGGCTTGCCCACCAGTCCACGGTTTGGAAAGCAGCCAGTTGTGTCCCTTCTCTCAGCCAACTTAGCCAGGGGGTCTGGAAAGGTTCTTGAGTGGAGTGCTTGGTCTGCACGGGTAACATAGTTCCAACTGGGAACCCTGGCCTTCCCATGGCCCCTGTGTTTGAGCAGGTGCTGGGCTTTGCCTCCCTAGAACCAGACACCTGTTCCCATCCCGCTGTGGGGAGGGCAGCAGCAGAGGGATTGCACACATTGCTGGGTGACTTTTCTACTCAAACAGAAATAGAAGCATCTATTGCCTCCCTGTTCAGAGTGCTCACCTTAGTTTATTTACAAGCGCCAACTGTCCAAACTCAATGCCTGTGCAGAGATTTTTCTTCAGTGGTGCCCATTACTGCTTGACAACATGCTCTGTCTTCTGAAACCTATTTATTGACTCAATAACTATTTACACACTTCTCATGATGTCTCACGAGTTCCTCTAGGTGTGAAGGAAACAGGAGTGAAGAAGATAGAAGAGGTCCTTGCTTTCATGTCATTGATGTGTGTGTATGTGGATCTGTCCTGGAAGAAAGACAGCCAGAGTGCTCCTTAGAAGTGAGGGTGATGGCAACAGCAGCAGCAACAACAATGCATACACTTTCATTATCATTGTCTTCTGCAAACAACCTCTTTAAAGTGTTAAAAAAAAAAAAAAAGCCAAAGATGGTGCTTTCAATCATCTCATATGCATGCAAAAGCTGGAGAATGAACAAGGAAGACCTACGAAGAATTGATGCTTTTGAATTATGATGAAGAATATTGAATATACCATGGACTACCAGAAGAAGGAACAAATCTGTCTTGGAAGAAGGACAGCCACAATGTTCGTTAGAAGTGAGGATGGCAAGACTTCACTCATGTACCTTGGACATGTTATAAGGAAGGACCAGTATGGAGAAGGACATCATACTTGGTCAAGTAGAGGGTTGGTGCAAAAAGAGGAAGACCCTCAGTGAGATGAATTAACACAGTGGCTGCATGATGGACTCCAGCATAGCTATGATTGTGAGGATGGCGCAGGACCAGGCAGTGTTTTCTTCTGTTGGTTTGAGGTCCTATGAGTTGGAACTGACTCAATGACTGTGACAACAATAACATGTGTGTAAGTGTGTAGTTATAGGAAGCAGACAATATGATCTCCCTATCATGTAATTAGGAGCTCTGGTGGTGTAGTGGGTAAAGCATTTGGATGTTAACCAGAAGGTCATTGGTTCAAACCCACCAGCTGCTCCGAGGGAGGAAGATGAGGCAATCTACTTCCACAAAGATTTACAGCCTTGGGAACCCAATGAGGGTAGCTATGAGTCAGAATCGACTGGATGATAGTGGCTTTTTTTTTTTAAATCATGTAACTACCTAAAATGATTTGTTTTGGCTTAAGTGTTGAGCTAATTTTTGGAGCACTTACTCGATTTTCGGAATGCATGATTTCTGTCTACTTACAGGTGAGGCGACTTAGGCTCCTATTATCACCCCACAGCCTAAGGTTAACGTCCACACCAGTAAGGACCACCTCGCCCTACCTATTACCTGGGCCACAACTGAGGAGAATCTTGTGGATGACAGAGAACAATAGACTTAATTCCCCAAAGGAGACCAGCCACTCAAGACAGCAAGCCTTGTAAAGCTCAGCTGCCTGCTTCTTTGATTTTGAGGTTTCATCTGTTATAGTGGTAATTATCACCTTTGGAGTGGTTATC
>NW_006922225.1:184527-187835 GCF_000298275.1 Orycteropus afer afer | reverse complement strand
TCCTTCCGAGGAGTGGCTGGTGGGTTTGAACTGCCAGCCATCTGGTTAGCAGGCAAGTGTCTTAGCCACTATGCTACCAGAGCTCCCTGTATGAGCCTATTACTGTAAAAGTCAATTTACAGTAAGGTTTACTGTTTACAATTACAGAAGGGTTTGCTTAGGAAAAGGAACTCACTTTGTAGGTTACTGGGGATGGGAGTGAAGGGGAGGGGAAAATTTTGGACTAGTTGGGGGCCACACACTGAGTTGGGTAAGGGGAGGGATGGTAATGCAAAGAGTCTGTGACCAGCATGATAACACTGGGGAAAGGGAGGACACTGAATTGTGCACATAAGATACAGACGATAGATGCTAATAACAGTATATCCACAATACTGCATTACCACTAACACCAAACACTAGGCTACAGATGAACGCATGGACAACTGAGAAGATCAGATGGGGGTCAGTGAACAGGAATATACTCTAGACCAGTGACAGATTCAGCTGAGGCTAATCTTGTACAGATACTAGTGATACAAAATACCCGCAATCTTTACAGAAGCAACAGAAGATAGACTTGGAGTAATCCCTCATAGACAGCCAGACACCTTGGTAGAGAGAACCACCATGTCTGCTGACTCAGGACCATAGTATTGGGGGACACCAGGCTCAACTGGCACAACACAATACATGAAAATCTTCTTCCACAACCTACTTTGGTGAGTAGTGCCTGGGATCTTAAAAGCTTTCGAGCATTCCATCTAAAATGCAGCTAATGGTCTCCTCTCATCTGAAGTGAAGAAGAGTGAAGAAAACCAAGGGCATTTGGAAACAATCAGCCCTAGGACATGATGGCCCTCGAGAGCAGAAGAACTAGATGGTGCCCGGCTACCAATGCCAACCATTCAGGAAGTGACCCAAACTGGAGGTCCTGGATAGAGTGGGAGGAAAAACATAGAACAAAATTTAAAAACACAATACCGACCAGAATTACTGGTCAGATGGAATCTGGTGGGACTCCCAAGACTATTGTCCTGGGATACACTTAGGACCTGGCATAAGACTCACTCCCACGGGCTGGCTCTCAGCCCAACAGTAGTAAGACTTACATGCAGAACACCCAACCCAGGGCAATGCACCCACTTATTCTACGGAGATACATCCCTTGGAGCAATCGGCCATGGGGCACCAGAGGGGCAGCATTCACATGGAGGGAAAGCTGGACAGACAGGAGTGCATAACTAAGAAGGGCACAGGGAGGGGGGGTCACAGGGAAGGGAGAGGAGGAGAGTGGGTTAGGGTTGGGATGGTAACTGGGGAGTGAAACCAAATGTACATGAACTGTTGAATGTAAAACAAATTCTGCTTTGTAAATTTGCACCTAAAGCACAATATCAACCAATCAGTCAATCAATCAATCAATCAATCAGAATGCTCCTTGGAAGCGAGAATGGCTGGACTTTGTCTCACCTACTTTGGTCATGTTGTAAGAAGGGCCATTCCCTGGAGAAGGATATCATGCTTGGTAAAGTGGAGGGTCAGCGAAAAAGGGGAAGGCCCTCACCGAGATGGATTAAAACAGTGGCTGCAGTGATGGGCTCAGGTATAGCAGGTATTGTGAGGCTGGCCCAGGACAGGCAGTGTTTCCTTCTGTTGTACATGGGTCACTATGAGTTGGATCTGACCTGATGGCATCTAACAGCAACAACAAGAAAAATGTCCTCTTTAAACTGTTAAGGTGTTGTTATGAAAAAGCTGCCAGGAGTATCTGACAGAGCTTGTGTTACATTTGCTGTGAACTTCATGGCTTAGGTGCACCGGGGCATCAACAGCCCTCCCTTGTCTCACAGAAGTAGCTCTACACACTCCTCCAGAAGACGTGCCACTGTTGGCCTCCCATGTGCTCTCTTCCTGTTTCACTGTTGGCCTCTCACGTGCTCTCTTCCTGTCTGTGGCTGGAACCCACCTCTAGTGTCACTGTTCTCCAGTCCCACATGGATCCTTTCCTCACCTAACCCACACCTACCCGTTGGCACCTAGACAGTGTGTCAGCCTCCTTGGGGTGCATGGGCTCATCTGGTGAGCTGGGTGGGGACACGGGCTTCTTGCCCAGCCTTCAGGTTCATGCCCAGCACTGTGCTCCAGTGCTGCACAAGTAAACACCACTGTCTTTGGGGCTCCCCTCACTCACAGTGAGGGTGGAGAACATGAAGTTTGGGCGGCTGATGGGGAACTTGTCCTTGGTGAACTCGCTCTCATACGTGGCCTCTGAGCCCTGGTTCGCTGTTGCAATCAGTGTCAAGCTCTGTCCTGGGGGTTGGCGGTACCAGAACATGGCGGTGACTTCCCTATCAAGCTGGCACTGGATTGTCACTGAGGTCCCGTGTTGACAGATGCCACTTCTTGGCTTTTGAGAGACGAGGACACCAAACCCAGAGCCTAGTTCCAGAGACAGAAGGGAGATGTGTGAGGGATCAGAATCCTCCCACCCAACATCCCCCACAGCCCCTGGTTGGTGGTCTGAGGCCCCCTGGAAACCCCCTTGTCTCTCAGTTCAGCAGTGTCATGAATGAACCCTGACTACCCCCGTGATGAGGCTCACACCTGCTCCCAGGAGAAGCAGCAGGAGGTGCAGCATGTTTAGATGATGGCGCTCTGTCCTTGTCCCGAGAGAAGACACTAAGAAGTACCAGCCAGTCTTCCCTCCCACTCTGTGGCTGCTTCCCTGCTCTCTGTGCCCTCCCCCAGCAGGCTGTGGGGCTGCCTGGCTCCTCTCATAGGATGCACCTGATTCCACCTGCCACTAACCCACCACCCTTCCACCTGTCATTAGTGAGCACCATGTATGTGCTGTCTTGGGACCACAGGCAAGAAGGATGCTGTGCTGACCTGGAAAAAGCAAAGGTAGTGTTTTGGAATCAGCACGGTAGCAATAAACCTTAAGCTGAACCCACTGTTTTTCCCCCAACACTCACCAGCCCAGCCTCCTGCTCTTGAGTCCCTGTAGATGGCACACAGACCTTTTGGTTCAGAAATGCGTCTTCCCACCTCTTTCCTCTCACCTGCCTTGGCTACCACATCACAGCTTCAGTGCACGAGGTCTCTGCACTGTCTCTTCAGCTCTGCTTCATTTTGACCATCACAGACGTCGCTCTTTGACTTCTCTCTACCTGATCCCTAGGAGCTCTGGTAGCATAGTGGCTAAAGCACTTGACTGCTAACCAGAAGACTGGCGGTTCAAACCCACCAGCCACTCCTCGGAAGGAAGGTTGGGCAATCCTACTTCTGTAGTGATACTGCCTCAGAAACCCAAGGAGGGGTCGCTA
>NW_006922225.1:182513-183597 GCF_000298275.1 Orycteropus afer afer | reverse complement strand
GCTCTGAGTCGGGGCCGACTCGATGGCAAATAACAACAACAACATACATCGTCTGATATCCTGACTGCTGTTTCCATTGGTGTCAATTGTAGAAGCAAGCAATGTGAACTCTTTGACAACTTCAATCTTGTCTCCATTTATGATGGTGCTTATAGGTCCAGTTGTGAGGATTTTTGTTTTCTTCATATTGAGGTGTAATCCATACTGCAGATTGAAGTGTTTAATCTTCATCAGTAAGTGCTTCAAGTCATCCTTACTTTCAGCAAGTCAAGTTGTGTCATCTGCATATTGCAGGTTGTTAATGAGTCTTCCTTCAATCCTGATACCATGCTCTTCTTCATATAATCCAGCTTCTCAAACTATTTGCTCAGCATATAGATTGAATAAGCACAGTGAAAGGATACAACCCTGACACACTCTCTTCTTGATTTTAAACAGTGCAGTGTCCCCTTGTTCTGTTTGAATGACAGCCTCCTGGTCTATGTACACGTTCCTCATGAGTACAATTAAATGTTCTGGAATTCCCGTTCTTCTCAATGTTATCCACAGTTTGCTTTGAGCCACACAATCAAAAGCTTGTGCATAGTCAGTAAAACACAGGTAAACATCTTTCTGGTATTCTTTGCTTTCAGCCAAGATCCTTCTGACATCAGCAATGATATCCCTTGTTCCATGTTCTCTTCTGAATCCAACTTGTATTTCTGGAAGTTCTCTGTCAATATACCGCTGCAACCATTTTCTGAATTATCTTCAGTAAGATTTTACTTGTGTGCAATTAATGATATCGTTTAATAATTTCTACATTCTGTGGAATCACCTTTGCTTTTGGCAAAGATGACAGCCTTGGAAACCCTGTGGGCAGTTCCACTATGTCCTCTAGGGGCGCTGTGAGTTGGAATCGACTCCATGGCAGTGGGTTTGGTTTGGGTTTTGCTACCACAAAGGTGACCCTTGGTAACACTGTGGGCAGTTCCACTCTGTCTTCTAGGGGCCCTGTGAGGCAGAATCAACTCCAGGGCAGTGAGTTTGATTTGGGCTTTGCTTCTGTGAAGACTGACAGCCTGGGAGACCCTGTGGGCAGTTC
>NW_006922225.1:180829-181346 GCF_000298275.1 Orycteropus afer afer | reverse complement strand
GAGCCTTTTCTACTTCCGGAATACAGAACAACGTTTCTGTTGTTGCGCGTTGCTCTCTGGCCAGCTCCGGCTCTTGGTGACCCCTGTGCAGCACAGCAAGGCCCCGCCCCGCCCAGTGCCATCTTCCTGAGTCCACGCCCATGACGGCTGCACACCTAGCGCACTTAGCGTGCCGTCCAGCCAGTCCAGGTGCTCACCTTGCAGCGGTGGAGCCTGTAACGTTCGGTTATGATCCTTAGGGCTGTCACCTGCTAACTTTCAGGAGTGGATCATCAGTTCTTTCTTCCTAGTCTGTGGTAGTCTGGTGGTTCCGCTGAAACCTGCCCGGGTGGTGACCTTGTTGCTGTTTGAAGTACTGTGGGTTAGCTCCCAGCATCATAGCAACATGCCAACCCCACAGTATGAGGAAATGCCACGCAGGTGGTGGGGAGATAATTTGGGAGCTCTGGTGGTGTAGTGCCTAAGGCATTTGACCGCTAACCAGAAGGCTGGAGGTTCAAACCCACCAGCCACTCCT
>NW_006922225.1:179005-180607 GCF_000298275.1 Orycteropus afer afer | reverse complement strand
GGGTTTGAACTGGCAGCCTTCTGGTTAGCAGTCAGATGCCTTAGGCACTATGCAACCAGAGCTCCTGCATAAGAAGCCACTTCCTCTTTAGTCCTGGGATCATCTCTGCCAGAAGAGACCCACACATTTTCTGCCTTTGAAATACTTCACTCCAATCTCAGCTCAAATCTACCCCCTCCAATGGGATATGGTTGACCTCTGTCCCGGCCTCGCCTCCTCTGAGCCCCTTTCCCACAAAGTTAGTGTTTGGTTTTAACTCACTCATAAGGACTCTATTCACATTTAATGGGCGAGTTCTGGCCCCTTACCTTGAGCTTACTTTCCAGAGAGCAGAATTTGTATGGTGCACTAAGAAGTCTAGTAGAACCCCAAATATTGCCTCAACAAATATGTTCTATTTCTTTAAATACAAAGAAGATTCATTTTAGAAATGGTGTGTGTGTTGAGTTAAAAATGGCCTGACCAGTACGTGCTGTGACCTGCCCTGGGGACCCTCTCACCTCACCCCTGCCGTCAGAGGAGCTTTCTGTGCCCAGAAGCTGCCTCCTCCCTGGCAGGCTGCCTCATCGCAGGCTCCTCCTCTCCTGAGGAGAGACTCTGGGCTCCAGAGAGCGCCGCTCAGACTCTCTGCAGGCCCAGCTCTGCAGACTTGGGTATTCAGCACGAACATGAGAATGATTTCTTGTCCGTTCGTGAGTTACTGTTAATTCCCGAAATTCCTCCTATAAAGGTGTCATTCATGTATTTTAGGAGCTCTGGGAAGAATCCACCTAACTCAGCTTTCCATCAGACCACCTGGCACCCGCCTCTGGAGACCAGATGTGCAGGTACCTGGGTGACTCCAGCCTCCACGGAGCTTGGGGGAGAAAGAACTAGAAGCTGGAGACCAGGTCCAGGAAGGAGGCTGCTGCTGCTTCCCCTGTTCAGGCAGGGCTGCGTATGGAAGGGTCATTGCATCTGTAACTCACCTGTCCCCAGAGCCCAAGGACAGGGCCACCCAGCAGAGAGCCCAGAGCAAGAGCGGGCCTCTCAGCCTGAGCACGGCGTCTCGTGCATGCTGCCCAGGGGGGTCATCAGGAGGGCCGCTCTGCTGAAGGGCTGCCTGGGCCCACCCCTGGGACAGATACTGGGAGCGGGGTCAGCCAGTGTAAGGGGCTGCTCGGGCCGCACACCGCTCCTCTCCCTGTGGCCGTGTTCTGTGAACCGACTCCTGGCTCTGTAGTGCTCAGTGACTCTCCCCACCTATTAGTTAGCACTGCATCAACATTCATTAGGCATGCTTTCCACGGGCCTGTTTTTCTTATTAATGGTTTGGCAAATCCCCTGCAGTTTGGGACATTTTATACTCTTTATGCTCCTTATGTATGCCCAAAGCGGAACAGGGCCAACCGATATCTGCTGTCAGGATAGAGTTTGTCTCTTTCTTAACAGCAAACGTTTTCTCCAAATGATTGTGAGTAGAGAAATAAAATCCAATCCGTTGCTGTCCAGTTGACTCTGACCCACAGCGCCCCTAGAGGACACAGTGGAACTTCCCACAGGGTCTCCAAGGCTGTCATCTTCACAGAAGCAAAGCCCAAACCACACCCACTGCCTGGAGTC
>NW_006922225.1:172025-178820 GCF_000298275.1 Orycteropus afer afer | reverse complement strand
AGCAAAGCCCAAACCACACCCACTGCCTGGAGTCCATTCTGACCCACAGCGCCCCTAGAGGACAGAGTGGAACTGCCCACAGGGTCTCCAAGGCTGTCAATCTTCACAGAAGCAAAGCCCAAACCACACCCACTGCCTGGAGTCGATTCTGACTCACAGCGCCCCTAGAGGACAGAGTGGATCTGCCCACAGGGTCTCCAAGGCTGTCAATCTTCAGGGAAACAAAGCCCAAACCACACCCACTGCTGTGGAGTTGGTGCCTACTCACAGTGTCCCTAGAGGACAGAGTAGCCCTCCCCCAGAGAGTTTCCAAGGCTGTAATCTTTACAGAAGCCCACTGCCACATTCATCTCCTGCAGAGCAGCTGGTGGGTTAGAACCTCCCACCTTTCACTTAGTAGTCAGGCCCTTAAGCACTGTGCCATCAGGGCTCCGGGGTAGGACATAGCCTCACTAATTTTTATGACTTTCTGCATCATGTTTTTCTCTTCCTCTGGCCAGAATTGCTTCCAAGACATCACTGACCATTATGAGCACCTGGAGAAGGGTTTTGAAAATTAGATCTTTTTAACGTGAGTGAACAGAAGTCAGTTCCAACCAGGGCTCTCCTGAATCCACACGTGGAAACGAAAGTTTACCTGAAGAGTTTAGAGTGTGCTAGCACCCTCTAGTGATGCATCAGCCAAGAGCAAAGAGGCCGACAAAGCAGAGAATGCTTAACAAGAGGCCCTGGCATAGGAAACGGTCCCAGAGCAGCACAGACCCTCAGCTGCTGGTCTAAAGGCGTCAGGTTTGAAGAAGAAAGGCCTGGTAACCGGCCTCCTTAACGATTACAGCCGGAAAAACCCGGTGGATCATGGCTCTACCCTGACACTCGTGGGGCCGTGAGTTGGATGGGCTTGCTAGCAACGGGATGTGGGCCAGGAAGGGAAGGACACAGACACAGCACATGCCTGCAGTGTGGACGCTGAAGGGCTGTCTTCTCCTGTGGGGGTAGAGCCTCGTGGACTTGGGTTGGAGACCACACTTGAAGCTGGGCCGTTAACTTCAGCGAGACCCCTGGCTTAGCAAGGCGGGCAGTGGGGCTTGACTCTCTCCCCTGCTCTGCCCGCCCAGACGTGTGCCAGCAGGCTGGGTGTCTCATGTCACGTGGGGCACGACGTGCCATGGAGCCAGCAGCAGCCCTTCTTGTGCAGGGAGGATGTGGGCGTACGTCTCCGTGGCTTCGCTGCTGGCACACAGGTACACAGCCGATTGGTTGAGGCTGGCTGACTCCAGGGTCAGGGGGAAGCTCTCCTGAATCTTCCTGGAGACGTTGTACCCATCAGGGATGTCTCCCTCCTCAGTGTTGCCGACCTCATATGAGTAATGGATCAGCCGCAGCCCCATAGCCGGGTCTTGCCGATACCAGAACATTCGGTCATGTTGCAGATTCTGTACACATTTCAGCAAGACTTTCTTCCCTGTCCTTTGGACCAGATATCTCGGGGTCTGGGTTACTTGTGCGCCCATGAGGCCTGTGAGGGGGAGAGGAGGTGAGAAAGAGCCCACAGAGAGCCTGGTGAGAGGAAAACACATGTCCATGGCAGGAATCAGAGGACAGGGGTTTGAATGAACTCCCAGGACTTACCTGTTCCCAGGAAACAAAAGGCCACACCACAAAGGAGCCTGGCCCCCATGGCAACATTGATGGTTAACAGGTCCTCCTCAGACACAGGGTGGGGTGGGGTGGTTGTCTATGATGTCATTGTTTCTGCCCACATGCATTTCCCTCAGCCACTAGAGAACGGAGGCCTCCCCTTCCTCCAGGGAGCATCAATCTGTGTGTGTGTGTGAGCCCACACCCAGTGTGATGACTGAAGGAGGCAGAAGGGGTGTCCCAAGGAGGAAGGTGGGCAGGTGAGCAGAGGCTGGGCCATGGAGGGTCTTGGAGGACTTGCAAACTCACAGGGCCGTGAGGATGCAGCTGAGCTCGTGGAAAGGCCTGGAAGGGTTTTAAGCCGGAAGGTTGTGGGTGCGAGCAGGGCACACTTGCAGGCGGTCACACACCTGGGAAAGGGTTAGAGGAATCCAGGCGCAGGACGAGGTTTATTCCCTGCTGTGTTCTTGGTGAGGTTAGCCACCCTAGTAAAAGCTCTGAGGCATTTAGTTCTCAGATGTGTTTAGGGTGCCCCGCAGGCTGGTGAGGAAGGAGTGGACAGTTCGGATGACCCATAGAGTCATTGGGTGGGCATCTGGCAGTGTGTGTGTGAGTAGGGGTGGTCTGCTGAGAGGGAGGAAGATGTCAGATTGGTCAACAAGCTAGAAGGTGCTATCCCCCCAACACCACCACAGCCAGGAGTGCACCTGGACTGAGGTTGTCTGGTCAGCTGAGCAGAATGAAAACCCAGATTGGGTCTGGGTGACAATGGTGCTTGTGGTGGTTATGTTTGTGTGTCAACTTGGCTGGGCCTGGTTGAGTGGCTGGGCAGCTGGTGGTAGTTATTCCCCATGATGAGACTAGCAATCAACTTCATGGTGGGATCTACCACAAGCAGCTGAGTAGCTGCCTTTGGGATGTGGTCTGTATTTAAGGAGAAGCCTTGGGAATGGTCTCTAGCCTATTGCATACTTGGACCCTGCATGTAGCCGTGTCGTTGCTAAGCAGCCTGGCATGCTCTGTCGACCTTGGGACTTACAATGGACTTAAGTTAATGACCTGCCGTGTGGTTTGGTAACATCAGGACTGTGTCTTTTTACTTGTCAACCTTAGGCTTGTCAGCCTCAGCAGCCAGCAGCTGTCTGTGTGAAGAAACGCCTCTAGCTCCAGTGGTCCGGGAGCAGGAGGCAGAGCTGGACCCCAAGGTCAAGGTGCTTTCACCAGCCCCTAGAGCCTGGCACTTTGAACTTGGAGTAAAGCCTCCAAACTGTAAGAGAATAAACTCCTGTTTGATAAGGCATCCCATTCGTGGTATATTCCTGTCAGAGGCACTAGGGAACCGGAACAGTGCTGATGCAGAGGTCGGGCTGCAGGGGGCCCCGAGCTAGAAGAGGCCTCTCTGCACCAGCACGGGACTGCCCTCCTTTGCTCTTCCTGCCTCGATGATCCTGACCAGCTGGTTTGCACCGTGGGCCAGCCCGCTGCCTAGGCAGAGCTGGGGTTGGCTGCAGGTGGGAGTCCTGTGGCCGGGCTCTGCTGCAGCGCCTCCTGGCCCGGCTTGCTCTCCGTGAAAACCTTTGTGTGCAGGAAGCTGCAGAGCCCGCCGCGCTGTGGACAAGCTGCTGGCGCAGAGGTACAGGGTGGTCTGGTTGGGGACCGTGGACTCCAGCGTCAGCGGGAAGCGCGCTTTCTCAGTTCTGGACACCTGGTATCCCTCGGGGAGCTCCCCCTCCCGCAGGATCTCAGTGTTGATGGAGTAGTGGAGGAGCCGCAGCCCGCGGTCCGGGTCCTGCCGGTACCAGTACATGGCGTCGTGGCCCAGGTTCTAAGTGCGCAGTCCACCTTCAGCGTCTCCCCGCGTTTGGCGATGCGGTGTCTTGGGGTTTGGGTCACCCTGGCCTCCGCGGGGACTGGGGAGACACAGGCGGAGTCAGGGCCATGGAGAGCGGGCCCTTGCAGCCCCCAGCTCGGGCTGCCAGGGCCCAGCACTCCCCTGTATGCGTCTTCGGGGCTCACCTGTCCCCAGGAGACAGAGGAGCGCGCAGGAGAGCAACCGGGCGCGCATGGTGGGTCCCGGGGTTGCCAGCCCGGCTCCTGCTCCTGGCAGCTGCAGCTCTGCTGTGAGGCGGGACTTCCTCTCTGCTCGGGGCGGGGCTACCAGGCGGCACCGCCCAGGGACCAGATCACAGGCTGCGTAAGTCTGCGCCTGGGCCAGAGTCATCCCTGCTCTGAAAGGCGCAGGCGCGTGGGAACCGCGGCCCTTGAGGATGCCCGCAGGTAGACATACCTGACCCTCACTTAGGGCCGTGAGCGCGTGGACCGCCCATAGGATTTACACGGCACTTTCCTGCTTGAGAAGTCCTGCCTCCGCGCGAAAAGTCAGGGCTTTGACATCAGGCTGTCTGCTGCACCCTCTTTAAGCGGCCCTGTGTGTAACAGCTCAGTCAGGCCTGTCTTACTGGCCCATACCCAGTCCAGGAGGTCGCTGGGTTTGTGTGTGACTGCTAACTGAAGGGTTGAAGGGTCTAACTCACCCGGGGGCACGTGGAAGGAAGGCCTGGTTAGCTGCTTCCGTTAAGATGGCCCCAGGAGAACCCAGGGGCGCCGCTCTGCTCTGATGCACATGGGGTTGTCGTGGGCCAGAACTGAGTCCATGGCAACTTTTTTTTTCTTTTTAGCCTTTCCTCCAGCTAATGAATGCTCCTCAGACACACAGCTTTGCCTAGCCTGTCCCTTTGACACTGAAGCTGCTCTGGTCTGTCGTTCCTTATATCACCCAAGGTGCCAAAGGGGCTGAACCCAAGTCCCCAATATCTTTGTCTTGGGAGTCTGTTGTCCCCACCCTTCCTCCTGGAACCTCCCCTTGGATCTCTTCCGCTCACCCTGTGCATGTTCAGTGCGTTGGGCAGGCTCGTGTGCCCACACAAAAGGACTAGGATGAAGACAGAGCCCCTCAATGCCCTGGGGCATCTCCCTCGGTCCTTGGCATGTTCGTTGGCTTTTCACTCTGGGCTGTCCTGTCCACACACCTTACCTCCTTCTCGGGGCAGTTTCAGGGCCTTTCCCTCTGGGCTGTCCTGTCCACGTACCTCTTTCCCCCAGCTTCCTCAGTGTTCTCAGCCTCATCCTGTGAGCCACTCAGAGAAGCGATTCCCTGTGTCTCTTGCCCATGCCGACTAGCAAAGTCTTGACGAAAATACCCATACCTACATCCCTCCCAGAGGAGCCCTTTCTCAAACATCACTGCAGGGGAAGGCACATTCCCTCCCCTTAAACACATAACAATTTCTGTTCCCTGGGTCAGCACAGACAGGGACTAGAACCTCCCCCACTCCCGAATCCTCCTTCTTTATCACAGCCCACACAGGTCTGAGGAAGGCCGTCTACTTACACATCTTCCTAACTCTACCACTAACCTGTGAGAGCCCCACTGTGGAGACTTGTATGTTGAACTTTCCTTTCAGGGATGATAACGGTGTTCAATACCATCAAATGTTCTCTGAAATGTGATGTTTATATGAAGGAACCAGGAGCCCTGGTGGTGCAGTGGTTAAGTGGTTAAGGTCATTGGTTCGAACCCGCCAGCCGCTCTGTGGGAGAAAGGTGTATCGTTGCACTCTCCTTCTGTACAGGTTGTAGTTGGTGTTGGGTGCTGTCCAGTCAGTGCGATGGTTGCAGCCCATTGAAGCAGCCACTGTGTCAGTCTATCTCGCTGAGTGCCTTCCTCTTTCCTGCTGACCCCCTACTTTACCAAACATGACATCCTTCTCCAGGCACTCGTCCCTCCTGGTAATATGCCTGAAAGTGTAAGATGAAATCTTTCCATTCTCACTTCTAAGGAGTAATCTGGCTGTATTTATTTCAAGACAAATTTGTGAAGATTCAAAAACAAAGCAAAACAAAGCCAACAATAAAAACTCACTGCCACTGAGTTGGTAGGACCCCTATTGGGTCCAAGGATGTGAATCTCTATGGAACCCGACTGTCCCATTTCTCTTCCATGGAGCAGCTGGTGAGTCGGAAGCACTTCCACTTCGGTTAGCAGCCAAATCCGTTATCCACTCCCCCTCAGCCTTGGAAATCCTATGGGGCAGTTCCACTCTGTCCTATGGGGTCACTGGGAGTCTGAATCTGTTGTTTTTTTTCTTTAAATTAGGGAATCTGCTGGTGCCCTCTAGTGGACTATCCTCTGCTCGCAGAATTGGTGGTTTGTCCGCTCGTGGAGTGATTCTAATTCAGGGAGACCCCTGTATGTCAGAGGAGAGCCGTGCTCCACGGGGTTTCCAGTAGCTGATCTTTTGGAAGTAGAGGCTAGATCTCTCTTCTGAGGAGGCGGTGGGTGGACTCGAACCTTCAGCCTTTCAGTTAGCAGTTGAGCATGTTAACCATTTGCAACACCTGGGACTCGGGTCAGCAGAACAGTGTTCCCTAAAGATGCCCCTGCCCACATCCCTGCAAGCTGTGGCTGTGCTGGGTTACATGGTGGGGGTGGGGATGGGGGCAGCTTTAGGTTTGAAGATGCAATGCATTTGCTGGCCTTGAGGTGGAGCAGTTACTTTACATTGTTGTTGTTGTTGTTATTTGCCATCGAGTCGCCCCCGACTCATAGCGACCCCTCCTTGGGTTTCCGAGGCAGTATCACTACGGAAATAGGATTGCCCAACCTTCCTTCCAAGGAGTGGCTGGTGGGTTTGAACCACCAGCCTTCTGGTTAGCAGTCAAGTGCCTTAGACACCATGCTACTAGAGTTAGGTGGGTCCAGTCTTATCCCATGGGTCTGTGAAATCTAACCTTCAGAGCTGTGCTCAGAGGGAGCTGAGACTTGGAGGAAGGGTTGAAGTGATGATGCAACGTGACTGGCTTTGAAGGCAGAGGGAGGGGCTACCAGATGGGGAAACGGTTTCCCCCTGAAGCCTCAGAAGGAAGACAGTCCTGCAACACCTCGTTGTTAGCCCGGTGCCACCCATTGGATTTCTGATGTAGAGAACCATCAGGTGATACACATGTATTGTTTAAATCACTAAGCAATTTGTTATGGCAGCAGTCAGACGCTAATATCATCAACCAGAGCACAGACCTGTGTAAGGTAGAAAACGTGGTAAGAAAGGGATTATTGTTGTTGTTATGTGCCATCGAGTTGGACCCGACTCATAGCGA
>NW_006922225.1:165904-171860 GCF_000298275.1 Orycteropus afer afer | reverse complement strand
GCCAGCCCTCTGGTTAGCAGTCCAGTGCCTTAGGCACTATGCCAGCAGAGCTCCTAAGAAGGGATTAGAAGGGGAAAAGCGAGGGAAAGGGTGACAGCTGAGGGTGGATGGGGCCTTGGTGGGAGCGTGAGCAGGGCAGGGAATTCTCGCTCTTTTGCTCTTTGTCTGGTTGAGCAGAATTCAATTCCGTCAACAGTTCCCTGGCTGTATGTCTAAAAATTGAATTTTGTCTGGGAAATGTTCCCATTGTGTTAATGCCCTCAAGTGTAAGTGCAGCCAGGGAGAAAGACTTGACCACGTCCTGGGCTGATGGCGAGGGGGAGGCTGCAGGGAGCGCTAACTAGGTCAGCGGAGGGCTCCCCTGGGCTCTTGGGAGGAAGCTCCGCCCCCTGGTTGGAGTGGAGGGTCTTCAGGCATGTCTTCTAGCCCTCCATCTGCCCTTCTTGTGCAGGGAGGATGTGGCTGTGCACTGCTGTGGCTTCACTGCTGGCACACAGGTACACAGCCGACTGGTTGGGGCTGGCCGACCCCAGGGTCAGGGCGAAATCCCGCATCTCCTTTCGAGAGACACTGTAGCCCTCAGAGACCTCTCCATTTTCAGTGCTGCCAGTCCCAGAGGAGTAATAGATCAGCCTGAGTCCGTGTCCTGGGTCTTGTCGGTACCAGTACATTGAGAAGTGATTCATATCTTGAGAACATTCTAGAGTGACATCCTTTCCTCTTCCTAAGACTTTGTGTGTTGGAGACTGAGTCACCACAGCATCCGTGAGGCCTGTGGGGGACAACGGCAATCAAATAAAGGCTGGGCCTGGGTGGAGGAAGGTTCCTGGCCTGAGTGCTGCCCCAGGAAGCCTGTGATGGGGTTCCTCACCTGCTCCCAGGAGACAGAGGACCCCACAGCAGAGGAGTCTGGAGCCCATGCAGGTCAGATGAGGAAGGCTGTCCTTCCTGTCACGAATGTCCCTCTGCTACCTTCCTGGTTGCTACTCAACTCCTTCCTGGCCAGAGAGGCCACAGCCTCCTCCCTCACTGCTCCAGGAGTTAAAAGGCTCTTAGACTTCACAGCCTGTGATTGGTTCATTTCCCTGGGTCACATGACTGTTCCCACTGTTCCATGGAAGACTTGGCATGGTGCCTTCGTTGTTGTTGTTGTTGTTATGTGCCGTCGAGTCGGACCCGACTCATAGCGACCCCTCCTTGGGTTTCCGAGGCAGTATCACTACGGAAGTAGATTGCCCCATCTTCCTTCCGAGGAGTGGCTGGTGGGTTTGAACCGCCAGCCTTCTGGTTAGCAGTCAAGTGCCTTAGCCACTATGCTACCAGAGCTCCCATGGTGCCTTCGGCCTCTATGAATTCCTAGTTTCCTTTAGATGATATACTTGTCATATTCTGTGAGTTCTTTACTAACATACAGGCCACCTGGGTAAAGAGACACAGACCAACACAGACTGACTGGCCGTATGCTCTGGCAGCCCCAAGGCAGAGGTTTCATGTCTGTGCCCTCTACCCACCTGTTCTTGGGAGACATGGGTCTAGAACATAGCCTGCACTGTATCCGTTGTCTGTGCAAAGGAGCTTCTTTGTGATCCAGGTCTGGTCTCATGTGGGCAGAGAGCAGCCTCTCTGAGGCTCAGCAATTCCCGGTAAGAAGAGCCTTCATCAGTGGGCAGCCCCCCAAGGTCAGGACAGTCTCCAGAGCGATCCAGGCTGCACACAGTGAGGCTGCGAGAGGACTCTCAGTTCCTTAGTGCTGCCTTAACAGCAACACCACATGTGAGGGCTTTAATGAACAGAATGGATTTTCTCACTGTGTAGGAGGCTAGAAGTCTAAACTCAAGGTACCACCTTTAGGGGAAGTTTTCTCTCTGTCCGTTGTGGGAGGAGCCTTGTTTCAGTTTCCCTAGCCTTCTTCTTGGTGTTCCTCGGATGTCTCCACATGGCATCTATCCTTCCCCACCTCCTGCTTGCTTGTTTCTGCACCTAATCTGTTCCTTCCGTATCTCAAAGGTGGTCAGTCATTAACATCCCAAAGAAAACTCCGTTCTTACATGGGATGACATCTGCAGGTATAAACTCAAATGCACTGCCATCCAGTCGAGTCTGACTCATAGTGACCCCCTTTGGGTTTCTGAGTTGGTAAATCTTTATGGAAGTAGATTGCCCAGTCTTCCTTCCTTGGAGTGACTTGTGGCTTGAGCTGTCAGCCTTCTGGTTAGCAGGCAAATGCCTCAGGCACTGTGCCACCAGAGCTCCTTATCTATAGAGTTAGGATTTACAGAACATGTAACATAACAGGTTTTCTTTACAACCACAGTCGCTGTTCGTGGTGCCTCATGTAGATCTATCTAGAATTATACTTATTTCAAGGGCGAGTTGTGAAAATAATCCATTCAGATCTTCCTGCTCCTCCCAGTTGAGTCCTGGAATGAATGAGGACTTGAAGCTGTAGGGAGAGGAACTAGGACTGGGTAAGAGCCGGGGCTTCCTGGGGCTCTGGGCAAAGGGACCCAACTGGTGAGGAACCAGACGGGAGCCAGGGTCGACAGGCCGTGGAGGACGCACCGAGAGTCTTCCATTTCTGAGCCAACAGACTCTCCTGCACACACCAGAGCCGACTGCCCAGTGTTACCCGACGTCATCTGTGTGAGCCTTATTCCCAGATGCTGTTCAATTCAGAGGAGAGAGTGGATCTGGGGCTGGTCAGTCCCTGGCTTGCGGGGGCTGACCATGGCTGATCCTCAGGCAGACGTGGCCCCTGGAGCTGAGGGGTCCGGGAGGGCATGCTGTGGCTTGGGCAGTTCTGGGTGAGGTTTACAAGGCGTGGCTTCCTCACCCTCGCCTGCTCTTCTTGTGTGGTCTGTGGGTGTCTGTGTGGCACTGTGGCTATACTGCTGGCACAGTGGTATGAAGCCGTCTCTGCAGGGCTGGCCGACTCCAGCTCCAGGGGGAAATGGTCCGTCCTTCTCCTGGAGACGGTCCACCTCGAGGGAAGCTCGCCTTTCTCTGTGGAGTTGATGCCGTAGGAGTAATGGATCAGCTGAAGTTCCTTCCCAGGGTCTTGCCGGTACCAGTACATGAAGTCGTGGCCCATGGTTTGGGAGCATTCCAGAGTGATCTTCTTTCCTGTCCTTGTAACAAAGTGCCGTGGGGTTTGAGAGATATCAGCACTCATGGACCCTGTGGGAGAAGTGGACACACGTTGGGGACCGAGCCCAGGATGAGACTTAGTGCTGGAGCAAGCACAGAGCTGGGGAATGTTCCCTCTTAATGCTGAGACACCTATGGCCAGACTCACCTGCCACCAGGAGGTAAAGGGCCACCCGGCAGAGTGGGCTGGCAGCCATGGCAAAGCAGGGCAGGGTGGTGTCACCCAGTACTGGGGGAGGATGGGCTTGATGTTGTCTCTGTGTGGTGAAGAGCTCTCTGCAAGCATCCTGGGCCCCACGGCCACCTGGGAAGAAAGGTGTCATCTCTACCCTTTTCCCATCAAGGATTGGTACATTTCTTCTCTTCCTTTACCCACAGCCGACTGGATCCGTGCGTGTTTATCTCAAGCCTCCAATCTCACACAGGTTAAACTGAAGTGGTTTTAAGAGCTGTAACTGACTTCATTAGGGAGCTTGGGAAGGAAGTGAGGTTGGGGGTGAGTTCTGAAGGCTGAGCAGAAATGGCCTTTGCAAGCCGAGGGGGAAGAAATGCCAGGGAAGGACCCCTGCACAGAGTGACTGATCAGAGAGGGAGGCGGGCCTGTGGTGAGAAGCTGTAGGGCACAGGGGCTGTTCATTCAATGCCTTACTTTATCTTATCAGATGAAGAGCTTATCTCTGTTCAGGGAGTCACTTTTAAATAATTGGTTGTTCTACCTTACATAGAAGACTCCGTATTAAACTCCCAATAATAACACCTTTACTGGGTTGGCTGATATTAATGGCCCACCACCTGTCTGCCTGCCAGTTTGCCGTTCTGTGGGGGCTTGTGTGTTGCTGTGAGGCTGGAGGCTATGCCACCAGTATGTCAAATGCCAACAGGGTCACCCGTGGTGGAAGTGTTCCAGCAGAGCTCCCAGCCCAAGACAGATTCGTAAGAAGGCCCAAACGAACTACTTCTGAAAATAAGCCCATGAGACCTTATGGATTAAAACAGAACATAGTCCAACTCGCTTGCTTTGGGCGCATCAGGACACCAGGTTTGGTGAAATCAAGGGCCAGCGAGGGTGAGGGAGGGAGGCCCTCAATGAGATGTTGGCCCAATAGCCTCCGTGACGGTCTCAAACGTACTGGCGATTGTGAAGATGGCACAGGACCAGGCAGTGTGTCCTTCTATTGCACGGGAGGTCACCACGTATAGAGTTAGGGTCGACTTGGTGGCAGCTATATATCTAATAATAGCTTCTGTCCACTTCCTGACTTGGTGTCAGCCACTGAGAGCTCAGAATTCTATGCTCTTAACTACTGATCCACAACACGCTGGGTAAGCCTTTGGTCCTCGAAATGTAAGCTTTATAGTGGCAGTGAGTTTGGTCCATGTTGTTCGTTGATGTATGCCAAACCTAGGACATGGCCACAGGAAACCAGAGTCCTGGCTGAGACATGGAGTCCTAGGTAATCCCTTGGGTTTTGGACGTGGCTCCAGTTTCTGCCAGCTGAAGAACTGTGGGTAGCTCACTTCAGCAGGTGCTGCCTCTATTTCCTCACTGGTCAAACCAGGCAGCACCAATCTTTGCCTCTCAGGAATGTTGTGGGTCCTCAGACAGTGTGTGTGAAGGGCTCAGAAGAGTGACTGTTGGTCACTAGGTTCTCAAAAAATATACTGTTTTTATTGCATGGTCATCGAATAACCATCTCAGTCTTCATTGTCAGTGATTTTGTGTCCAGACTTCATCAATTTAGGCTCCATTACTTTAAGGTCATCTTCTTTTAACTGCACTGTGGATCATGCCCGAACATCAAGTTCAGATCTGCAGCTTTTCCCAGTACCTGTTTCAGTTACATTGACTAAAAATTTCTTGGTTCTGTAGTAACCAACACCATACCCAGTGCTACCCTCTTTCCTCCCTTCCCCTGTTTCTTCTCAAAAGAAAAGTCTTCATTTTGCTTCAGAATTGCAGAGATTAATCCCAGCATCTCCTCCACGCCCTGTGCTCCCTGCACCATGTTTCACTGGATGAACAGCTGGTATTCAATCAAACCCTTCCGTGCTGCTGATGTGGGGTTTTGGACCATTATGGTGCCACTATATGAGGAGCGTCTCTTTAGTCTCCTGTATTTTTAAAATAAATACACACACATGGTCCTTGAAAGTTCTGCTTCTTCTTGCTCATTCATATATTCCAAAGGAACACACCATTCATGGCTTACCAAACCCCGAGAAACTGTTATAACTTGTCCCATTAAGGGCTCCCTTAAGACAAGGGTAACCACTAGTGACATCTGGTCTCTACCTTTACCACAAAAACTATCCTAACTTTAAGAGGAAGTTGAAGTAGAAAAAGTAAATGGAATTACGCTGCCACCTGCTGAGAAAAAAAATGTGCAAAGGGTGAATAGACACTTGGGAATTTAACAAGACTCTGATGCATTTTAAAGAACTTTGGAGTAGGGTGGTTCCCCGTGTGAGAAGATTTAAGGATGAGTGGTGACTTGAGGAAAGTCCTCAGCCATGACTCCATACAAGCTCTGTACCTCACAGTAGAGTAACCAGAGGAAGAATGAGGAATGGGAAGCATAGCTCGTGGGTTGGGAGTAGATGTGGTGAGACTCAGGTCTTGCTCAGATGAGGGGTATGTGAAGGCAAAGATGAACTGCCCACTCCTTGGTGACCAGCACAGAAACAACTCACAAATATCCAGTAACCACCAACACTCCCTTTTCCCCTCCAGGTATGCCCCCTTCCCAGGGCAACTCATGTCCAGTGATGAGGCTGCCAACCACCTCAGCTGGGGGTGATTCTGTAAGAC
>NW_006922225.1:163573-164408 GCF_000298275.1 Orycteropus afer afer | reverse complement strand
AAGGGGGCTCAAATGCAAGGACCATAGACGATGCAGGACCAGGAAACACTTGGTTCTGTTTTTGTACTTGGGGTCACCATGAGTCAGAGCCAACTGAGCAGCAACTGACAGCAACAGCAATTGTTATGGGTGCGACTTGAATTGTGTGTAGAGAACAGGGAACAAAGCTTTATAGAAAGCTTCTCTTTAACGGGGTAGTGGGTGAGATCGAGCTCATAAAGGAGACAGAAGAAGAGTGACGTTCTTTTCATATGAGAACAGGTAGAAAATGAAACAAGTCAGGGTTCTTTGTGTCTGAAACATCACCAGGTCCTGTGGCTTCTTTCATTGAAATACATAAGACTTATGAGGTAAGAAGACAAAGCCTATGAGGAAGTCCTCAACTTTATTCTTAGGTAAGTTTGGCATCACACTACAAAGTGAAAATACTTGCTGGAGTATTTTTGTGTCAAGACCTCGCTGGGTCCTAGGAGCAGCCCCACTTCAGGAGGGGATGGGGGGATGGGGATGGAGGATGGGGGAGCCAAGGATTTAATCCAGTGCCTGGAGGGAAGGGGCATTTCCAGGATCCCAGGGATGGCCACATGTAGAGGGAGGCAACATTTCTGAAATTTAATACATCCAGATAGTAAGACATGTCTATCTGAGAATGGCTGGATGTCGTTAGACCTACTTTGGTCATGTTATCAGAAGAGACCATTATCTGGAGAAGGATGTCATGCTTGGTAAAGTGGAGGGTCAATGAAAAAGGGAAAGGCCCTCAACAAGGTGGACTGACACAGTGGCTGCAACGATGGGCTCAGGTATAGCAAGGATTGTGAGGCTGGCACGGGAC
>NW_006922225.1:159062-159758 GCF_000298275.1 Orycteropus afer afer | reverse complement strand
AGCTTTTCCTGGACTACATGCATTCCGTCTGAGCCAACCCCGTGTCCTTTCCCTTGGGCTCTCTTGCTGGTCAGAGTTCTCCATCAATATTTCCAATACAAACGTTAGATCTGTTCCGGTCAGTGGTTTACCCAGGGGCTCAATTCATGGAAACATGATAATGATGGTGAAGACTGTCATGTTGAGTTTGCCCTTACTGTGAACATTGACTGCCCTTCTTTGCAGTTCTCGACATTAGCACGCTGTTTTGCTGCCCCCTGCTACCGTCTTTGAGTAAGAGAGATTTGGGGCTGAGCAGAAGCTGTTGTTGGGGGTCACAGTTGAGAGAACGAGGAGGTGGATCCAGTGGAGGGAGGCGGTCTCCCCACCTTTCTGGACAGGAGAGAGCTCGTGGGTCTGTGGCAGGGGAGGAGAAGCGGAACCATCCTTGAGAGGAAGGGGAGCTCCTTAGCACAGTGATGGGGCACACAGTGGAGGGGGATGGGTTTGAAAAGAGCTTCCCTGTTTCTGGACAACTGGGAGGCTCCCTGTGACCACCTGGACTAAAAGTCCCCTACTCTGGTCTGCTCCTCTAGCTCTCTACTGTGTGTGTGATCTGCCTGCCTCTGACCTGTTCTCCACCACAGGCCGGGGGAGCACAGACTCCCCCCGGGCTCACCCACATGAGGCTGCGTGCTGTGTGCTGTGTGGCCATGA
>NW_006922225.1:156060-157872 GCF_000298275.1 Orycteropus afer afer | reverse complement strand
GATGGCACCTAACAACCACAACAGTTTAATGGTGGATGTCGGATGGCTGAGAAAGCTCTCTCCTATCCTCAGATTTCTAAGAGTGTTTATTTGGAATGAGCGTTGGATTTGGTCAAATAGTTTCCCTGTCCCTACTGAGATGATCCTATGATTCTCCTCATTCTGGTAGTATGGTGAAATTTACTGATGATTTTCAAATGCTAAACCATCATGCCTAAGGCATTTGACTGCTAACCAGAAGGCTGTTGGTTCAAACCCACCAGCCACTCCTCAGAAGGAAGATGGGGCAATCTCCTTCCATAGTGATACCTCCTCAGAAACCCAGGGAGGGGTTGCTATGAGTTGGCTCTGTCTTGACGGCAGAGATTTGGTTTTGTTTTGTTTAAACTAATGTTGCTCCTGCCGTGAACTCAGTTGTTCACAGCTCACAGTATCTTATCATTTTATGTGTGTGTGTAACATATGTAACTTTATCCCTCCCACTCCATCAGCCCTTACAGACCGTTTCCTCCTTCTTTTATCTTCCCAAAGAACCAGAATATCAGAGTCCGTATCTCTAATCATTTCTCACTGCTCTGTAAATCTGTTCAGATTTCAGGGGGATTTTTCTGGCTCCACAGTGTAATCATGTACACCCCAAATTCTGCAGAATCTGTATTTCCAGCCTTGCTTGACTGCACCTCAATTCTACATCTTATAACCGGGTGCCTACATCCGATTTTCATCCATCTGTCCCATAGACAGGAGCTCTGGTGGTGTCGTGCGTAAGGAATGTGACTACTAACCAGAAGGCTGGCAATTCAAATCCACCAGCCACTCGTTGGAAGGTAGGTTGGACAATCTACTTCCTTAGTGATACTGCCTCGGAAACCCAAGGAGGGGTCGCTGTGAGTTGGGTTCAACTCAACGACAGTGAGTATCCCATAGACAACTCAAGCCCCATGACCCCAAGTGGGAATTGTTTATGGTCCCCAGCTCCGTCATCCGAAGCTTTAGCGATGAGAAGGAACCAGAGTCAAGCAGATATAATTGAAAAATTATATTGATCCCCTCCCTTCTCATGGCAACCAAATAGTTCTGTTTTGCTTCCACTTTTCTTCTGAGCAGCAGCCTACATGGTACTTCATACTTATGTCAATGGGACCAGACACTTGACTGGTCCAAAGGCATCATTCTGTCTGTTCTCTTAGCTTTGTCCTATTGGTGTCATTTGTGTGAGTCGATTGTGTTCTTGCTCTTTGACTGTTCCCCAAATTGTCCCTCTCTTTCATGTGCCTCTTCAGCAGCTATTCTCTTTACCCAGAATGCCTTATGACACCTACCAGGTCCCTTGGGTGATGTCCTACCCATCAACCAATCCCGGCTCAGATGTGACCACATCAACAGCCAGGATTGGAGATGGCTTCCCCTGAGCTCCCAAAGAACTTCCAATTAGATTTGCCTGTTCGGTTATAGTTATTTTCCTATGAGATTGTGACCTCCTTGGAGGCAGGATCGATTTTTCCGTTCCATTTTCTGTCCGTGGTGTTTGTAAACGTAGCAGGAAATAGTGAAAGCTGAAGAAAAACTGCAGACAAAAATAAAAGGCGTGATTAGAGGACCAACAGCACGAGTGGCAAAGTGTAGCCTCTGGTGACCCTTGTCATTGTGATTAAGAATCCCGGGATGCAAGACGATGACTTAGTGCAGGGGGTTTTGCGACTGCAGTAGATGGTGCCCTGAGACACTGGGCCTGGAGGTTTGGGGGTGGTGAGGAAGCAGCTGTGCCTGGCTGTGGGGCGCGACGCTGAGAACGCCCTGGGCCTGCCACTG
>NW_006922225.1:147996-155645 GCF_000298275.1 Orycteropus afer afer | reverse complement strand
GAGTTCTTAACGTGTAACAAGCACCCTATTTGTACTTGCTATTATCGTTTTCTGGAGTGAAGTTCAGCTCTGAGTTTTCCAACCTAAATCCTAACCTAAATTTTCCAACCTAAATTGAGATTTCCAATCTAAATCCATCAGATTTAGGAAGTTGATTATATGGCCACGATAATCAGACATTTCCTTGCCATAGGACGGTGCCAGGTACCTGCCACACCATTCCCAGCACTGAGCTGAAATTTGTACCGTGAGTTCACTCTCACTGTGTAACACGGGTCCTTGCCAAGAGTGCTGGGTACATGCAGGCAGGACCACAGCTTACGTATTTCTTAATGATGCTGCTATTTCAGTAGACAGATTCTTATTTTTTAATAAAATAAACATGCAGTTAATTGTAAAAAAGAACATCTTGGTGAAACTGGTTGAGATCCAGTGGTCTAGGCTGCTGCTGCCCCCTCCTGGAGGAAGCAATCTCTGTGTGTGTGTGTGTGGGGGGGGGGGACTGGGAGAGGCCAGGGTGCCTGTATTGGCTTGTTTTGCTGTGGGTGCTCTCTTCCCAACCCCTCACTGTATGGTAGAGCCTGGTGCCCCCGTGCTGCCCTGCAGCGACCACCACTGCCCCTGCCGCGGCCTGTGTCGCTGCCTCCTCAGACCAGCTGTCTAATTAGGCCAGTCTTCAGTGAGTAAACCTATTCCTCAGTTCTGTGGTGTTCTTGGTCACGCATTTACAGTTTCTGAAGGGCAGTGGCGATGACTGCCGGGTACAGCACGACCTCCATGCAGACACGGGGCCTGTAGAAATTGATCACTGCTTCAGCAAGAAGCCCATGAGTGGTCCACGTGGACACAGAAGTGCTGAATGGAAATCCGCAGATCAATTTTCAGGAGTTCTGACCTGGATGGGGTCTTGGGAGAGTGCCAGTGTTGGTTGCCCCAGCGTTAACTGAGAGGAACGAAATGTGAAGATGCAATGCAGTTCATAAGACAAAAGTGGGGCTTTAACAGCAAGCAGCTCTTGTGTTTGGAGAAATATCGTCCTAAAATGCACTGCACTTCAAAGACTTCAATGGCCACAGAAACAACTGTTGGGTACCTGGTGGTATTGCCTTGGAAGTAGAACTTGAGACAGGACCTAATTTGTCATACGTATTTACCAACATGTTAGCTTGGTGAATAAACAATTCTAATAAAGCTTCCAAAGGGTATTGAAAAGCAGTTTTACCAGGTGCAAGCTTGACAGAATTGCAGCCTCTGTGTTTGAGTTATGGTCATCCTATCTGGATACTTAGCAAACTTTCTTACTGTTCATTTAAAATGTGTTTACCATTTGTACCAATTGACCTTTCTTGGAATCATGCAGTATTGTTAATAAGTCTTTAAATCTATCCCCATGCCAGAATCTTATCAGTATATAAAAAGTTTAGGGACATTAGGTGCCAAAATGCCCAGCACAAAGCTTGTATATTTTTATTATCATACAAAACTAAAAAAAATCCCAGGAACTCTGAACACTCTAGACCTTACATGGTTTATTCGTTCAGTCCTTCCAAGCTTTGAAAGTGTGACCCATAAGGTCATTTGCCTGCTCACTTTTGTTTACTCTCCCACATTCGGCCCAGTAGACATCAGGCTCACACAACCATTCATATTTGTTGGTGTTTTTACCAAGTCTTACAGTGATGATTTAATGCCTTTCTATAAATCTCATTTTATGCTTTTATGGAAAATTTTCATTTAGAAAAAATCCACATTGTACAGAAGCAAGTCTTTAATGTCTCCAGACCAAAAAAAAAAAAAAAGTCTTACAGTTAATTTAATGTTGGCACTTAGGGGTGCAACTTAACAGGGAGGGCCTGAAAAAGGAACAAGAGGAGGCTATTAAAAGTTTTTAGTAAAATGTTGCCTTTCTCTTGAGCAGAACATATACAATACACTCTTTAATTTAGCAAATATTTTTCTAAAAGTAGAGGGATGCTTTGTTCTCATAGCTAAAGCTTTTCATTATAAAGTTTCTGGAATTCTTGTTTTTTCCCCCTATCAATTGGAGGCTGTTTACTAACTTATTTTTGTTTGAAATGTGATTTTATTTTTTCTGTTCTATCCAATGTCTCTAGGAAAAAAAAGAAAAAATATGGGTTTCTGCTAAAGAATCGAGCAGACTCTAATTTTTACGTGCCTTTTGAGCTGTGTAACTTAATATTTTGGATACTTGATAATTTGTTTTATTATGTAATTGATAAAATGGTGATGTGTATTAATGTTAGTTCCACCATGTATTTATGCTGTCTGGGAATGTGTTGTTATAGTTCTGTGGGAGAAATAATCTGTCAGTGTTAACCAGCTTGTTTTTACAAGCTGCTAGAGCTTAAACATCTAAATAAATGATGAAATGCAAAAAGAGAGGGAGGGAGAGAGAGAGAGAGAGAGAGAGAGAGCAATCAAGCAAGCCAGCAGGAGTGAATGGGAGAGGGGCGGGTCGGAGGAAGAGAGGAAACAGGAAGGCTGTGGGGGAGGAGAGGAGGCAGGGGTAGGAAGTGGAGGGGAGAGGAAGGGGGATGAGGCCAGGATTCAGAGGGAGGCCATGAGGAGGTGCAGCCTGGTGGGTAGAACCTGGGGAAAGTGACAAGGTTGCTTCCGTGTGGGCTCCGCTCCAGGGTCTCTGTCACAACTTCGAGGCAGAGGGTCTTGTTTCTCACACTGGGGGGAGGGGTCTCAACCTTGTTTGTCATGGACCCCTTGTCTGTCTGGGGAATCCTAATGACACTTCTCAGGAGAACTGTTTTTTTTTTTTAACTTTTTATTGTGATTTGGGTGAACATTTGCAGAGTAAACAGGTGTTCACTTAAACGATTCTTGCACATTTTGTTTCCTGGCACTGACTGCAGTCCCCACAGTGTAGCAGCTCTCCTCCCACTTCTGTGTTTGCCCTTTCCCTTGGTCCTTCTTTCCATCCCTTCCTGCCTTCTGAGCTTTGTCCCGGGGCAGAGGCTGCCATTCTGACCCTATGTGGTTGATAGTTCTAGGGAGTCTGTACCTCGCTGGTGTTATTACTCACCTTATAATCCTGTCCATTGTTTAGCTGAAAGTTGAGCCATTGGAGTGAGTTCAGATCCTGGCTTGAAGGGAGGCTAAGGGCCACAGTTAGAGGTTCTGTCAGACCCTTAACTAAGACCAAAAACCAAACCCATTGCCATCAAGTTGATTCTGACTCATAGTTACCTGATAGGACAGAGTAGCGGTGCCCCATTGGGCTTTTAAGGCTGCCAATCTCTACAGAGGCAGGCTGCCATTACTCCCTGGTAGGTTTGAACTGCACACCTTTTAGTTAGCGGCCCGATGCTTTAGCCACTGTTCCACCAGATCTCCTACCACCATCAAGCCTGGCCTTTTTTTTTTTTTTAATGATTTTTAATTGTGATCCGTGTTTTCTCCCACTCTCCAGACCTTCTATGATGATCCCTTTTAGTGTGATTCGTAATAGTACCTGGGCACCATCTAGTCCTTCTGGTCTCTGGTTCCTGGAGGCTGAGGTGGGCTTTTAGTCTTCTGGGCTTATTGTTTCCCTGCATCTTTGATTTTCTTCACTCAGAACAATGTTTTAAACTCACTAAGTAGTATATACACCATTACAAGGAAAATCAATTATGTAAAAATGCCGTTATCAAAATATATTTTTAAAGTTTATGAGATAATATATGTTCTTCTTTAACATTCATTTAATAGAATATATCATGGCCTTTCTCAAATGCCATGGTTTCTCAGTAGTGATAAAAGTAACTTGTATTTGCTTAATGTAACATAATATACAAATATCAGTTTCTCACACTGTAACATGACTGTCATATGATATTCAAATCTCTGTGATGTCTGTTAGTGACATTCTCACAGGCACTATCAATATGGGCGTATTCCCTATATTCACCATTGGCGAGAATTTTGTATTCCAGTTAGAGATTAGTGAAAATAAAGACAATGAACCCCCAAATTCCTTCTGTGCCCCCATGGAGTCCATGGATCCTGGGTCAGTACTTCCTGCCTTAGAAGAGAATACACTTCATGTCAGAGGCCACGGACATGGAGCCTTGGGAAGTTCCTATCTCCTCAGAAGTACTTTGCCTACATGTGCGGTTTTCTCACTGCCATCGAGTGGTTTCTGATTCATGGTGACCCCTCCTTGGGTTTCTGAGGCGGTATCTCTATGGAAATAGATTGCCCAATCTTCCTTCCGAGGAGTGGCTGGTGGGTTTGAACTGATAGCCTTCTGGTTAGCAGTCAAGTGCCTTAGGCTCCTTGGGCATCCCTGATGTGTCAAGAGCGTCTTCATTCCTAAAATAAATAAAAAACTTGAGCACTTCCCCCAGCTTCTGACGATACCAGTAAACTGCATTATGTCCTGTTACGGGGACACAGTCCATCCTGGCTTTCTGTTTTGTTCCTTTGACCAGCTGTCCTGGAGTCTGGGTGACCCTGGTGTCCATGGAGCCTGTGGGGGAGGGAGACAGAAGCTGAAGAACAGCCCAGGAGGAGCCTGGTGTTGCAGCCCCAGGAGGAAGGCCTGACACTGGAGTCCACCAAGGTCAACAGCACTGACCTGCTCCCAGGAGACACAGGGCCGCCAGGCAGAGAAGTGTGGGGCCCATGGCTGCTCAGGGAAGGAGGGCTGGTGGCCTTTCTCTAAGGCTCCTCATCCCCATCAGCAACCTCCTTGTGACGTGGCCACCCCCACAGTCTTCACAGTTGCTGAGGGCAAAAAAGACAATCATTTTTCAGAGTGACGGAGGGGGCTGTATTGTAGCAGGTAAAAGACCTAGGGTGAGATTTAACCCACTTTCCCTTTTCCTTCCTGACTCTGCTCTTCCACTATGTGTTTTTAAACCACTCACACTATTTATTTGCTTTCTGACAGATCCTTCTGCCTCTTCCTCTTTTCTGCTCCCTTTCTTGTCAAGTAATGAACAGCACAGCTCCACATGTATCTGTCATGATCTTACCACGTTCCTAACGTCAGGTAGCAGCTGGTTTGGGTTAAAAAAAATTAAATATGGAAGCTACAAAAGAATATTTATGACATTTATGAGTGACTATAGAGAATCAGTGACAGGAACACCCTTGCCTGAACCAGTCAGTTGAAGAGAGAGATTATTGTGGGGAGTTTTAAGCCCTTGGGTTCCTCTTTCAGATTCCATCATTCTGTTTCCACCTCCTCCAGGTCATGTACTGGAACTTTAGATGTGGCATCCACTTGCTTTTCACTGAGCTTTATAAGAAAGTGCAAACTGTATTTGATTTTGCGTTTTTGGACTTTATGTCAGTTGAATCATCTGCTCATACTTGTCTATGACATGTTACTTTTTCATTCAGTGATGGATCTGTGATAGCAGTTCATGTGGGTGAATACATTTTAGATCAGCCATTGTCAGTAATGCTTAGCATTCTGTGGTATCAGATCGCTGCAGTGTGTTGTCCGTTGTGTCCTAATCAATATGTGCTTTGTCAGGTCTTTCCTACTACAGGCAGCCCTGCACAGCTGTATGTGTTCCGTGCATGTATGTGTAAGAAAGTCATTTCACCTGGAAGGTGAGACTGAGTCTTAGAGTCAATGGGTCAGCTTCTCATGATAATGACAACAAAATCTTTTCCAAGGAACACAAATAAGAGTCCCCCTGGGGTGTAGTAAATTACCTGGTATGGCTTTTCTGACCATAAGTCTTCTTAAACTCTGAGGTGGAATTTGCCCTGAGCAAGTGAGGAGCTCCTGATTGTTATAGTTATCCACTTGGGGAATTTCTGTTGAGAGTGGCCAAAAGCAATGTTCTGGGAAGTTCGCTCTCTCTCAGGTGCTTAGAATTCTGATATTATGATTGATTGATTTGGCCACTCTGTCAGGCTCAAAAGGAGGCTTCCTAGAGGCAGAAGAAGTCTCTCTGACTGCTGGCTGAGAAAGATGTGCTTCTGAGAGAAACACGCTCCTGAGAGACAAGTGCTGCTGAGAGAGAGACACTGAGGGACATGCACTGCTGGGAGAGAGACTGTTGGCTGAGAGACAGCCAGCTGAGAGAGACTGAGCGTTGTTCCTGAACTTGAATTGTAGCCTGGTGCTTCCCTAAAATACTCCATAATCTGTGAGTTCTGTGAGGCCGCTGCAGTGAATTATCGAACCCAGCAGAGAGTGGGGTAGGTGCTGCGGGAGCAACGGTTGGTGTCAGGGACTGAAAGGGAGGTGGCATATCTGGGCTTGCAGGGATAGGCCTTGGGCTGCTGATGGTGATTCTGTCTTCCTCTTGTGGGGTTAGAGGAGGTCTGAAGATGCGGCCTCCTTGCCTCTTTGGCAACCCCCAACAATGCAGGAGTTTTCCAAATACTCCACATTTGTTGTTGTTGTTGTTAGGTGCTGTTGAGTTGGCCTCAACTCACAGTGACCCCTTGAACATCTGCACGAAACGCTGCTCAGTCCTGTACCAGCCTCACAATCCTTGCTATACCTGAGACCATTGTTGCAGCCACTGTGCAGGCCATCTCATTGTGGCCCTTCCCATTTTCTACTGACCCTCCACTTTGCCAAGCATGACATCCTCGTCCAGGGACTGGTCCCTTCTCACAACATGACCAAAGCACGTGAGACGAAGTCTGGCCATTCTCACTTCCAAGGAGCATCTGGCTGTACTTCTTCCAGGACAGATTTGTTTTTATTTAATATAATGCAGTATGGAAATAGCTGTCATTTTCATATCAATTGCAAATGCTATGATAACATCTGTCATTTCTGTTAGTGACTTTATCACTGGCACTGCTATCACTGCTGGGGCATATTCCCTGCATGCACCACAAAGGAACTTTTATATTTCAGTGAGAGATGATTGAAAATGAAGATGAACTTCTCCCATTCAAGTTCATAGACCCCTGAATTCTATCTGTGTGCCCCATGGGGTCCATGGATCCAGGTAAACTTCCTGTCTTGGAAGGGAATATGCTTCATGCTGGAGACCATAGGTATGGAGCAGAAGGAAGCTCCTATCTCCTCAGAAATACTTTGCCTACATGTATGATTTTCTCAGACTCTCAAAGGTGTCCTCATTTTGGAAAGAATAAAAATGAAACTACTTCTTCAGTCTGATTTGCATATTGAAGGTATGAGAAGGCTACCTACTTACCATGAGTGTACCATAGTCCTGGGACCATGGTCCGATTTCTCTACCCTGTCTTTCCATCCGCCATCTTCATTACCAGTCATCTCCATCATTACCCCCGTCATCGTCATCACCGCCATCATCATCATATTGTCTGTGTGGGCCCTGAGGGGTGCTATTGGAATACAAATGGCAGGGTGTGCTAGACATGATTTCTCTCCCAAGGAAGATCCAGGCTTTATGCTAAGAAATACTGCAATCAGAAATAATATCTCTGTGTTAGACTGGGTTCTCTAGAGAAACAAAACCAGTAAAGCTTATATATATATAGAGAAAGGGAAATTTATCTTAGGAAAATGGCTCACACAGTTATAGAAGCTGGCAAGTCCAAAATTCTTGGATCAAACGTCAAGCTGGAGGCTTTTCCCAACTCATGCAGCTGCAGGGGCTGAGGAGCTCAAGGTTGGCAGGCAGTATACTGGCTGTTGACTCCAACAAATGACAAATCCAAGATCTCCAGGC
>NW_006922225.1:143175-144176 GCF_000298275.1 Orycteropus afer afer | reverse complement strand
TGTGTGTTTGCATTTTATCTAAATTCTGCCATTCTGTTCATCGCTTTCCGTGACTTACTCCTTTTTCGTGCAGTATTTTATCTGTGATGTGAGTTCCTTTTGTTGCATATTTTTAGATCATTCCTTTTCACTGATACTAGCATTCCATTGTATCCATTTGCTACGATGCATTATCCCTTAGTTCAGTGCCCACGTTTCTCCTGATGTTGGCTGCTCCCAACAGCACTGCGCTCCTGTCCCTGTGTGTGTACCTGTGAGCACTGAGGGTCTTTAACTGAAGGTGAAGCCGAATTTGCCTCATCCCTATAGGAGCCGACACAATGACAATGATTGTGGTGGGTTTTTATTAGGTTAAAACTGTAGTCATAGTAGTTACGCTTTGCACCTTTCTGATTGCTCGGCAGGTTAAACGTATTTTTCTGTCACATTGCTGGTGTCAGATGGATCTTGGCTGAAAGCAAAGACTACCAGAATGATGTTTACCTATATTTTATTGACTATGAAAAGACATTTGACTCTGTGGATCATAACAAATTATGGATAACATGAATATTGTTAAGGAGCTCAGGTGGCACAGTGGGTAAAGCATTTTGTTGCTAACCAGAAGATTGGCAGTTCAAACTCACCAGCTGCTCCATGAGAGGAAGATGAGGCAATCTACTTTTGTAAAGTTTTATGGCCTTGGAAACCCCATGGAATTCATATGAGTCAGAATAGAGTTGATGGCAGTGGGTTTTGGAATGAATGCTGCTAGTTTAGAAGGCCAATGTTAAAAAACAGAAAAACTTAACCATTTGAGGACACTTGAATAAAATACATATTCATGGTGCATATTTCATTGGGATCCTGGGACTAGAGAGTTATGCTTCCCACTCCTGGAAGAAAGGTAGAAGGCACACACTCTCTCTCTCGCCTGAGCACTGTCAGCGTGCTTGTGTGTATGTGTGTGTGTGTGTGTGTGTGTGTGAGAGAGAGAGAGAGAGAGAGAGGAAGGGAGGGAG
>NW_006922225.1:140340-141119 GCF_000298275.1 Orycteropus afer afer | reverse complement strand
TAGATTTAGAATCATTTCTAATTTTTCATTTATTTTGTCATTTTGTTCTTGTATTTTCTTCCAAAGTTCTCCTAGGATTTTGTCTGTGTTTTCCTTGGTCTGTCTCTCAATCCTTCAAAGATACCTAAATATAATTCTTTTGAATTTCTTATCATGGAGTTCCAATGCTGTGTCTTCCTCAGGGATGTGTTTTGGGTCTGTATCCTGGTCCCTGTTTCTCCTGCTTTGTCTTGCTTCTTTGTGTGGACTGTGATGCTCTGTTGTGCAGATAGAGGATATCCAGGTGGTCTGCTAATACATGAAAAGATGCTCACAATGCTCCAAGGCATTGTGACATTTTTGTGTTTATATTTAATTGGTGATTATATGTTGGAGTGACTTGCCCACAATTTTCATTGTTTTGTTTGTATGTTATCTATACAGTCAGGGTACTGTGCTGTGCTCCTCTATTCACTAGTTGACAGCACTTATACACTCATTACATGTCTCCTTTCCTGTTGTCAGTCTCTTGTATGTCCTTGCTGACCCTGGCAAACAGAGCTTGTTCTTAGGTTCCTGGAATCTGAATGAGAATGCTGCTACTTTAAAATCCAAAATGGCTGCCATGTGTAAATAATCAAAATGACTGCACCCTCCAGACAGCAGAAAGTCCACAGCTCAGGTTGTTTCCCTCCCTGCTGTTTCCCTTCCTAGTCATAGGCCACCAGCATAGTCGTCCCTGCAGCCCTTGGTGACCAGGGCTGATCTTTAGGTCAATTCTCAGGTCCCAATACCACATG
>NW_006922225.1:137098-138220 GCF_000298275.1 Orycteropus afer afer | reverse complement strand
TCTTCAGATTTATTTGTGTACAGGTATCTCCACTTTTTGGAAGTTTGCTTTAGGCTACTTTGCTTTTATGAAAGACCTACCTTAGTACCTGTTTTCACTAATGAAAAAAAATCCAAAGATCTTTGTTTTCATGAAAAGCAATGAAAAGGGAAACCAAAGTCCAGCTTTCATTTGGCAGCGAGTCATTGAAGAGGCAGCTTGCACCCAGAGCAGGAAAAGTGGCGTTGCATCGCTTCTCCCTCAGGATCTGATGGAGCATCTCACCACCAAGCCACCATGCTTTGTGCTGTCTGTGAGCACTGTATGCTGGTGTTACTGTAGGTTTTATGCGTTATTTGGTATGATTTAGTACATTATTTCTTGAGTTTGGGAATGTTCAAAATTTTTCCCAAATACATCAATGATAATTGCTTTTCTGCTTTATGCCATCTTGGTATATGAAAGACTTCACAGGAGCACTCTAGTTTCAGATAACAGCGAAAACTTTACCTAAATTATGACAATGACAGGAATGTGCCATGGTTCTATTCTAGTCCTTGTAGTATCATTCGATGTCTCTAATCTGTCTTTCCCGCCACTGTCTTCACTACCAGTCCTCTCCATCACCACCATCACCACCATCATCACCATCATCATTATATTGTCCGTGTGGTCCCTAAGGGGTGCTGTTGGAATACCAATGGCAGGCACATGGTGTGATGGACAAATTCTCTTGCGTGGAAGATCAGGGCTTTAAGCAAAGAAAGGCTGCAATCAGAAATAATATTCCTAAAGTGGAATCACAGAAAAATTTAGAGTGTGTGTTTTATAATCATCTCTTACAATACTACATGTTACTAATTGAGACAACTCAGGTACCAATAAATGGTAATATAGACACTATTCTTACTGATGCCATCTTAGGGAATTCTACTGTCTTTAAGATCCTGGCGATCGTTGTTAAGCTGTGTCATGGGTCAGAGAGAGCTCAAAGGAGTAAATTTTGAAAAGTTGACTTTGGCTCAGCACCTTTTCCACACGTCAGGGAAAAGCCTGGTCTGGTTAGTATAACATTGCACCTCCCATGGAGGGGGAGAGACTGGGTAACCTGGTTGTTTGACCTTTCCTCCACTGTGGTAATTC
>NW_006922225.1:131852-132319 GCF_000298275.1 Orycteropus afer afer | reverse complement strand
TGTGGGTAGAACCTGGGGAAAGGATGCTTGCTGGCAAGGTTGCTTCTATGGTGGGTCTTGGTTCCAGGTTCTGTATTACATCTCTGAGGCGGAGGGTCTTACTCCTTGTTTGTCCTGGACCTTTGTCAGACTGATGAATCTTAAACACCTTCTCAAAAGAATGTTTTAAATGCACCAAGTAGTAAGCCAGCCCTGAGACCAACAGAAGGTGGGTGCTTGCCTGGGGGGCAGGGTGGGTAAGCAAGCAGAGTGGGATAGATGGGGAAATGAGCAAAGCAGTTTAGAACTAATAGGGGAGACACACTTGTCTGTCAGTCTGTCTTACTGTGGTGGCTGGAGTGTTGCCATGAGGCTGGACGCTATGCCGCCAGGGTTTCCAATGCCAGCAGGGTCACCGAGTGTGGACAGGTTTCAGCAGAGCCTGCAGACTAAGACAGACTCGTAAGAAGGAAGGGGCCACCCACATC
>NW_006922225.1:129586-130197 GCF_000298275.1 Orycteropus afer afer | reverse complement strand
CAGATTTCATCTCACCTACTTCGATCATGTTGTCAGAAGGAATCTTTCACTGGAGAAGGATGTCATGGTTGGTAAAGTGGAGGGTCAATGAGAGAGGTGAAGGCCCTCAGCAAGATGGATAGACACGGTGACTACAGCAATGGGCTCAGGTATAGTAGGGATTGTGAGGCTGGCACAAGACTGGCCAGTATTTCATTCTGTTGTACATAAGGTCGCTATGAGTTGGATACAACTCGACACATAACAACAGCAACACTAGTAGAGTACATCAGAATGTATTTTAAAATTTATGAGAATATATGTACATCTTTAATATTCATTTCATAAAATATATTACGGAGACTTAAAACTTCCATGAAGTTGAAGTAGTGATGAGAATAAGCAATATTTATTCTACGTAATGTGATATGACAATATCTCTGATTTCCATTAGTGACTTTGCTAATGTCTACTGTTAATATGGCTGGGACTTCTTTCCTACATTTGTCACGGAAGGAAAATTTATATTTCAGTGAAAGATTATTGAAAATAAAGATGTATTTTGTCCCATTCAAATTCTTGAATTCCATCTGTGTGCCCCATGGGGTCCACGAATCCAGGTTAAACTTCCT
>NW_006922225.1:126801-127391 GCF_000298275.1 Orycteropus afer afer | reverse complement strand
CTTGGGCATCCCTGATCTGTCCAAGGCATCTTCATTCTGAAAATAAATCAAGAACTTGAGCTCTTCCCCCAGCTTCTGACGATACCAGTAAACATTAATATGTCCTTTTATGGGGACACAATCTATCTTTGCTTTCTGTTTTGTTCCTTTGACCAGCTGTCCTGGAGTCTGGGTGACCCTGGCGTCCATGGAGCCTGTGAGGGAGGGAGACAGAAGCTGGAGAACAGCCCAGGAGGAGCCTGGTGTTGCAGCCCCAGGAGCACGTCCTGACACTGGAGTCCCCCAAGGTCAACAGCACTGACCTGCTCCCAGGAGATACAGGGCCGCCAGGCAGAGAAGTGTGGGGCCCATGGCTGCTCAGGGAAGAAGGCTGGTGGCCTTTCTCTGAGGCTCCTCATCCCCATCAACAACCTCCTTGTGATGTGGCCACCCCCCCCCCCAGTCTTCTCAGGAGCTGTGGGTGGGAGACCCAGCCTTCCACAGGGTGAGGGAGGAAGCTGTACTTTAGCAGGTGAAACAACTAGTGTGAGTTTTACCCTGCTGCTTTTTCCTCCCCGACTCTGCTCTCTCATTATGTATTTTTAACCACT
>NW_006922225.1:124304-126171 GCF_000298275.1 Orycteropus afer afer | reverse complement strand
TGGTGGACAGGTTTCAGCAGAGCTTCCAGACTAGGACAGACTTGGAAGAAGGAAGGGACCATCCACTTCTCAAGGAACTGGCCAGTGAAAACCTTATGAATAGCAGTGAAACACTGTCTGATATATTGCTGGAAAACTTAATGAATAGTTCTGAAACATTGTCTGATATAGTGCTGCAAGATGAGCACCTCAGGTCAGAGACACTCAAAATACAACTGCAGAAGAGCTGTTTCCTCAGAGTAGAGCTGACCTTAATGATGTGGATGGAATAAAGCTTTCAGGATGTCCATTTGCTGATGTGGCACAAGTCAAAATGAGAAGAAACAGCTGCAAACATCCATTAATAATCAGAACATGTAATGTACGAAGTATGAGCCTAGGAAAATTGGAAGTTGTCAAAAATGAAATGGAACGCATAAAGACTGATATCCTAGGCATTAGTGATGAAGGCTAATGAAAGTGCCACGGACTGCCAGAAGAACAAACAAATCTGTCCTGGAAGAAGTGCAGCTGGAATGCTCCTTGGAAGGGAGAATGGCCAGACCTCGTCTCACCTGCTTTGGTCAGGTTGTCAGGAGGGACCATTCCCTGGAGAAGGATGTCCTGCTTGGTGAGGTGGAGGGTCAGTGAAGAAGGGGAAAGGCCCCAGCGAGATGGGTTGGCACAAGGGCTGCAATGATGTGCTCGGGTATAGCAAGTATCGTGAGGCTGGCACAGGGCCGGGCAATGCTTCATTCTGTTCATAGGGCCGCTATGACTCGGAGACAACTCGATGGCACCTAACAAGAACAACAACAACAATAACAACAACAACATATCTCTCATGGAAAGTCACTTTGGTGCATGTGTTTAGACAATTCATTCTTGCTAATACCTAGCATTCCATTGTATTAATTTGGTAGAATGTATTATCTATTCTTAAGTCAATACCCACTTCTTCTCCGGGATTCTGTTAGTAGAAACTTCACTGCGCCCTTCTACCTGTCTCTAGGCATGTGTGTGCACCAGTCTCCCTTCCCCTGGGCTGTGACGACTGAGTCTGAGAGTTCACACATACTTTGCATGATAACAACAAAGTAAGCAGTGTAGAAGAAGAACAATAAATAATATCCATTATCAGTCCCAAAGTAGGCAGTCCCACCCTCGTGCAGGAGGGTTTGCTCACACTCCACGTCCAGGACTGTAACTTACATATAATATCCCTCTAAATTTGCTAGTCTATTAGGGTAAAATTGTACCTCATAGGAGCTTAGCCCCGAATCCTTCTGGTTACTAAGGAGATTGAGCAAATTCTATGTTTACAGACCACTAGCATGTTCAATAAACTCCATTTTCCTATCATTTCTTTTTGGGTGATTGTCTGTTATTATTTTTTGGTAGTTTTTTATGCATTTGTACACCAAAAATCTGTTCCTTATAGGTGTGGCTAATATCTTATTTTGAGGCTGGTGCTGTCACTACATTTATGATGGTTTGTGCTGCACATGATTCCTTACCCCAGTAGCATTTATCATTCCTTTCTTCTGGGTATACCTTATTCAGTCTTTATAAGAGATCTTTCTCTTAGCCCAAGTTTATAAAGATATTCTCTCACTTTCTTTACTAGACTTTTACTATTTTGAATTTTGCATTTAAACATTTAATCCACTGACAATTTAATTTGTTTATGCTGTGAGTAATGGTTTAATTTCTCATTTTTCTTTTTTTCTGTTGGTGACCTCTTGTTGCAGAATAACTTAGTGCATATTCCATCATTTCCTCAAATATCTGCAATGACAACTTTGTGTTATTTTAATTCTTTTATTTATTTTTATTTTTATTTTTTTAGCTTTTTTTAAAAAATTTTATTTTGATTTGGGTGAAGATT
>NW_006922225.1:119633-122958 GCF_000298275.1 Orycteropus afer afer | reverse complement strand
ATGTACCATAGTTTGGTTATCCATTCCTCAGTTGTTGGACTTATTTTAATTCTTGATTTATTTCTGCTTATAATTTTCACCTTACTATTATTTCCCATTGGTATATTTATTTATGACTCTTTTATTGTCTGAAATTACAAAATAATTAGATAGTCACCTCATGGTGTACTTCTTCAAGATTATCTTGTTTGTTGTTGCCTCTTATTTCCACATAAACTTTAGATTCTTCTTGTCAAATTCCATGAAACAAATGCCCTTTGGCTTTTGACTGGTGCTGCACTGAGTACAAAGATCATATCGTAGAGCATTGGGATACTTTGCTGCTGGATGTGCTTGTTCATGAACATGGTATATCCCTCCAGTTATTTCAGACGCTTAAAATACCATTCACTGTTTTATATAAAAATAACTTTCCCCACTAGGATCCTACATGTCTTCTGATAGATTTGTTCCAGAACCTTGATATTTTATATTACAATTTGTAAATGTTGTCGCTCTTTTTTTTTTTTTTAATGCATCTTCTATTTGTGGTTGGTATCTGCAAATAAAACTGACTGGTCTCTTTGTTTTGTTCCCAATTTAAGGAGAGTGGTTTTGACATTTGTCTTTGACTTGTTAGAATGCTTGGATGAGGAATTGCCCATAGCAACCTTTAATAGGTCTAATGCAATTCACTTACATTCCTTGTTTGTAAAGGTGTTTCTAATACTTGAATGATAACAGATATTATTTATTGTTTTAATACCTCTCTTAATGACACAATGCTTTTTGTCTCCTTTAAGCTTTCATTGTGGTGAATTACATCAGTTGGCTGTGTAGAGTTGACCCAATGATGCATCTTATAATAACGCCATCCTTGGGTGATGGATGCTTATTTTCACACCTTGCCAAGGTTCATCACAGTGGTCTGATGAGCACTTTTCTGTCTTTAGCTTGTGAAGTAGTCTCAGGATCATAAACACTGAGTAGCAAGACGGGATCTGGGTATTTTCACTTCTGCCATGTGTGCTCTGATTAAGAACCTGTGTCTTAGGATGACATGCAAAAAATGATGCCATTTCACATTCAAATGAATATAGAAGGAAAATAGACTATATGAAAGTAAAGCTGAAGAATAAAAGAAAACAAAATTAGAGAAACCAAAAACATCAGCATGCAAATCCAGATCTTCCAAAAAACTCCCAGAAGTCCTCAAACTGCATTGTGAACAGGGTTATCATTACATCTGACTTTCTTATCTACTTTGGAATTTACTCTCCAAGTCTCAGTGGTGCCCACAAACATCTCCACTTTCTCAGTGTTGGATGCCATTTCCTGTGCAAGGATCACATACACTGAACAGGGCCTTTTTTCACCTTCTCACCTCTCCCCTGGGGACTGTCCCACCAGCTGTGTAGACATCCCTGTCTGCTCCCCGAGAGTTTCCTTTATAGAATTTCCCATGGGTGTTTGCTCCTTCGCATCGGGTTTCTGTTACTTCTCACCAGCCTCATGTCCCACCTGTTTCCTGAGCTGGCCAGGATGGGTTTGTGTTCCAGGACCAGCTGGCACTACAGCACTGTGGACAGGCTGCTGGCACAGAAATACACAGCTGAGTCCTCGGGCTCCGTGGAGTTGATCTCCATGCTACAGGGAGAGTTCTTGGGACACTGAGCTGAAAACCGCTCCTTGGGCATCCCTGATGTATCCAAGGCTTTTTCATTGTTAAAGTAAATCAAAAACTCCAGCTCTTTCCCCAGCTTCTGACGATACCAGTTAACATAGTCATGTCCTTTCATGGGGACACAGTCCATCCTTGCTTTCTGTTTTGTTCCTCTGACCAGCTGTCTTGGAGTCTGGGTGACCCTGGCATCCATGGAGCCTGTGAGGGAAGGAGACAGAAGCTGGAGAACAGCTCAGGAGGAGCCTGGTGTTGCAGCCCCAGGAGCACGTCCTGACAGTGGAGTCCACCAAGGTCAACAGGACTGACCTGCTCCCAGAACACACAGGGCTGCCAGGCAGAGAAGTGTGGGGCCCATGGCTGCTCAGGGAAGGAGGGCTGGTGGCCTTTTTCTAAGGCTCCTCATCCCATCAACAACCTGCTTGTGACATGCTCACCCCAACACTCTTCACAGCAGCTGTGGGCGGGAGACCCAGCCTCCCACAAGGTGAGGGAGGGGCTGTGCTCTAGCAGTTGAAACAACTAGTGTGAGCTTTCGAGCACTTTTCTTTTCTTCCCTGATGCTGGTCTCTCACTGAATATTTGCAAACACCCCACTGTATTGATTTCTTTTTTAATATATCAGTTGGCCTTTTCCCCTTCTCCTCCCCACTCCAGACCCTGTAATAAACAATACAAGTTGCTGTGTATCAATCACAGCTTGTACCACACTCCTAAGGTCATGCAGGACCTACTCTACCTGGAAATTTATTCCACGATATGAAGTAACATTGACCACATTTCTGCAATGCACATGGAAAAACAACAAGTCATGTACTTTTGCATGTACTGATCAGCTGAAGAGAGATTATCATGAAAACTTCAAGTCCTATTCACTCTTCAGATGCCATCAGTCTGTTCCATCTCCTCCAGGTAACCTCACCTGAAGTCTAGATTTCTCATTAACTGGCTTTTCATTGAGTTTAACACTTACCTAAGAATATGCAAAATATGCTTTAGTCAATTTTGTATTGTTTTGGATTTTATCTAAATTTTTCCATTCTGTTCATTCTTTTCTGTGACATATTCCTTCTTGGTGCATTATTTTATCTGTGATACTTGTTCCTTTTGTTCCATTAAAAAAAAAAAAACTCACTGTTCTGAAGTCGATTTGACTCATAGTGACCCCTCCTTGGGTTTCTGAGGCGGTATCTCTATGGAAGGTTGGTGGGTTTGAACCACCAGCCTTCTGGTTAGCAGTCAAATGCCTTGTATTCATTTGCTACAATCCATTATCCACTCTTAGTTCAATGCCTACATTTCTCCTGATTTTAGCTGCAATGGACAGCATGGCCCTCTTGAACATGTTCTGCACACCTGTGAGCACTGAAGGTCCCTTTACCTGAAGGTGAAGCAGTGTCTCAGAGTCAACAGGTCTACTTTGTGTAATAATAAAATATTTTTCAAATAAGTAAGGAAATAAGTAGTCCCACAATAGTGTGTGGAGGAGAGTTTTCAATGCTTCATGTTTAGGCCTACTACCAATATTTTACACCCTTTTAGTTCTGTCAGGCTATTAGATGAATGTTTTGACTACTTAGAGTCACCCCAGGGTTACAAGTGGGGAAAGACAACTCAGGGATGTCCAGAGTACCAGGCCGGAAGAGCAGGAGAAAGGGGATAAAA
>NW_006922225.1:112944-113535 GCF_000298275.1 Orycteropus afer afer | reverse complement strand
TCTGAGATTTCCAAGCTGATGTTCTAATCCACAAAGATTTAGGAAGGCAGAAATATGTCAGCACAATCAGACATTTCCTTGATCTAGGACTGTGCCAGCTAACTAATATATTGTCTCCCTACATCGTGCTGAAAGTTATACACTTGGTTTACTTAATGTCTCCTTCCCAAGAGTTTTAGATACCTGAAAATGGGATCACAGATCAAGTGGTTCTAAATGAATGCTGTTAAGGAGCTCTGGTGGTAGAGTGGGTAAGGCATTTGACTGATAACGAGAAGGTTAGCAGTTCAAACCCACCAGCTGCTCCATGGGAGGAAGACAAGGCAATCTTCTAGTGTAAAGGTTTAAAGCCTTTGGAAACCCTATGGAGGTCACCATGAGTCAGAAATGAATCGATGACAGTGGGTTTTGGAATGAATGCTGTTGGTTTAGAAGGCCAATGTTAAAAGACATAAAATCCAACAATTTGGAGATAGCTATAGGCATCTGGGGAGCTCTGGTAGCATAGTGCCTAAGGCATTTGACCGCTAACCAGAAGGCTGGCAGTTCAAACCCACCAGCCACTCCTTGGAAGGAAGGTTGGGCAATCTA
>NW_006922225.1:93799-94905 GCF_000298275.1 Orycteropus afer afer | reverse complement strand
AACAACAACAACAACAACAACATAGGGTCACTATGAGTCGGAGATGACTTGGTGGCATCCAACAACAACAACAACATTCTAAAGACAGTAAACTTTCATTTGATTATCTGATTATTGTTAGTGATACTGGTATTCATTTGAAACAAATATGTATATATTTTAATTAAAATGGTATATCTTCTGCTTTCAGATGTGATATAATTGTCACATCACATCCCCACCCACAGTGTGTCCTTCATGCAAATAACTGTCCTGAGTCCAATCTTGCCTTTAAAACTGTCCATGGAAGAAAATTCATGGATACAGGAACAACATTAATAATAATACTGGGAAGGAAATAGAGAACCTAGAAGCTGGGACGTTCTGCAGGACAACAGGTCTACCTTATCAAGGAAAGCAACTGTAATTTTTATTTTATTTTGTATTGTGATTTGGGTGCCAATTTACAGCACAGATTCATTTTACACTCAACAATTTGTACTCATTTTGCTTCATGGTACTTCTTAAAAATGGGCACCGTTACAGGATAAAAGAGATTTTAGAGACTCAGTCAAAGAGACTCACTAATCAAAGAACATGTATGGAATTTGCTGGGCTCCAGATTTGAACAAAATCTAATGTAAAGAAATATTTTTGAGATCATTAGGTACATTTGACTATGTATTGGATATTAAATAAAATGATAAATTAATGTTAATTTTTTTGGTGAATTACTGATTGTGAGGTCATAAAAAATGCATCTTCTGTTTGTTGTTGGTGCTTTCAGATAGAACAGAAAAGAATCTGTTTTGTTCCCATTTTAAGCAGAGAACTTTGGATTTCTTTTCACTGACCAGCTTGATTTTTGGAGGGAGGGGATTGTGTTACAGCAACTATTTTCAGTCTAGTGAAGTTCACTGGTATTCCTTGTTTTTTAAAAGGTATTTCTAATTCTGGAATGATAGTTGTGATGGTTATGTTTGTGTGTCAACTTGGCTGGGCCTGGTTGAGTGGCTGGGCAGCTGGTGGTAGTATTCCCCATGATGAGACTAGCAATCAACTCCGTGGTGAGATCTACCACAAGCAGCTGAGTAGCTGCTTTGGGTATGTGGTCTGCTTCCTGTATA
>NW_006922225.1:90544-91754 GCF_000298275.1 Orycteropus afer afer | reverse complement strand
ACACAGGGCCGCCAGGCAGAGAAGTGTGGGCCCCATGGCTGCTCAGGGAAGGAGGGCTGGTGGCCTTTCTCTAAGGCTCCTCATCTCCATCGGCAGCCTCCTTGTGACGTGGTCACCTCCCACAGTCTTCACACCAGCTGTGGGCGGGAGACACAGCCTTCCACTGGGTAAGGCCTGTACTTTAGCAGGTGAAACAACTAGTGTGAGTTTTAGACCACTTTTCTTTTTCTTCCCTGATGCTAGTCTCTCACCGTATATTTCCAAAAACCTATACTGTATTTAGGAGCTCTGGTGGAGTAGTGCTTAAGGCATTTGACTGCTAACCAGAAGGCTGGCAGTTCAAACCCACCAGTCACTCCTTGGAAGGAAGATTGGGCAATCTACTTCTATAGTGATATCACCTCAGAAACCCAAGGAGGGGTCGCTGTGCGTTGGGTCTGACTCGATGGCAGCGAGTTTTTGTTTTTATAGTGTATTTATCGATTTCTTTTTTAATTTGTCCATTGGCCTCTTCCGCTTCTGCTCTCCATTCCAGACCCTGTAATAAACTATATAAATTGCTGTCTATCAATCACAGCTTGTACCACACTCCTAATGTCATACAGGACCTACTTGACATTGAAAGTTATTATATTATATGAAGTAATATTTACTACATTTATGCAATGCACATGGAAAAACAACAACCTGAATACTTCTGAGTATACCAATCAGCTGAAGAGAGATTACCATGAAAACTTAAGTCCTAGTCACTCTTCAGATCCCATCAGTCTGTTCCATCTCCTCCAGGTAACCACACCTGAAGTTTAGATTTCTCATTCACTGGCTTTTCATTGAGAATATGCAGAATATATTATGTATGTTTTTGGATTTTATCTAAATTCTGCCATTCTGTTCATCCTTTCTGTGATTTATTGTGCAACGTTTTCTCTCTGATACTAGTTCCATTTGTTGCATATTTTTAGATCATTCCTTTTCACTGATATATAGCATTGCATTGTATTTGTTTGCTACAATGCATTATCCATTCTTAATTCAATGCCCACATTTCTCTTGATTTTAGCTGCTACAAATAGCACTGCCCTCTTTTCCCTTGTTCTGCAAATCTATGAGCACGAGGGTCCCTTTGCCTGAAGGTGAAGCAGAGTTTTAGAATCAACAGGTCAACTTAGCATAGTAATAACAAATATTTCCCACAGGAAGTAAGGAA
>NW_006922225.1:84438-86294 GCF_000298275.1 Orycteropus afer afer | reverse complement strand
CTCAAAGGAGTAATTTTGGAGAAGTTGACTTTGGTTCAGCACCTTTCCCCACAGATTCTGTAGTCTGCCCTTATTCTAAATCAGCTCTTGTTAGTATAATATAGCACCTCCCATGGATGGGGAGGGACTGGGAACCCTGGTTGTTTGACCTTTCCTCTACTGTGGTAATTCTTCATCTGAGTGTCTTTATTTTCAAAAGAAATACTGAGATGATAAAATAAGAAAATAATAAAAGTAGTTACCTAGCATGTGAAGGAAGGAAGAGAGAGGGTAGAGAGGATGGGTATGGCCATAAGATATATCTGAACACATATTTAGTGTACTTTTGAATCTGGAAGAAACAACTATATTATATATTCAAAACTAATATTGAATCAGCAAAAGAAATCTCTTTCAGTTGAAAGCAAACTGTGCAGATGATCTAACTCTAGATGAAATTAGTGATGGTCATACAGATATAATAATAATTTTAATGAAACTAAAGCACCATGTTGTAAATGTACATTTCTATGAATAGTTCATTTTGTTTTATTGTCCTCTGGGTGCAAATTTACAGAGCAGAAGTACTTTTAGATTCAACAGTCCATGTACATTTGGTTTCATGCCCTGATTATCATCCCCAACCCTATCTCACCCCCACCACGTGCCTTCTTAGCTATGCACTCCTGTCTGTCTAGCTTTCCCTCCAGGTGAACGCTGTGCCTCTGGTGCCCCATGGCCAATTGCTCCAAGGGGTGTGTCTCTATAGAGAGGTGGGTGCATCACCCTGGGTTGGGTGTTCTCCAGGTAAGTCTTTCTACTGTTGGGCTGAGAGCCAGTCCTTGGGAGTGACTCCTATCCCAGGCCCAAAGTGTATTCCAGGACTGAACAACTTATTTTAGAAGGATCAGCAAAAAGCTTGTTTCTGTGTGGATGTCCCAAGTGTCCAACTTTTCCAAACTGCTGTACCACACCATCATCTCCATCATCAACTCCTCCTCCTCCCCTCAGTACTCTCCCCCCCATCTCTGGGCTTCATAATTCAATACAGTATCTCACAGTACTCATGAACCACCAAGGAAATGGTGCACATGGTTGAGGAGGCTGCTAAGTCCCAAATCCATGGATCAGACATCAGGTTGGAGACATCTCCTGACTCAGGTGGTTTTAGGGGCTGATGAATCCAAATCTTTAGGTCAGAAAACAGGCTGCTGGCTCACAAGGCTGCAGAAGCTGGTGAATCGGGTCAGATGATAGGCTGCTGGCTCAGGTTCCAAGAATCGGGGATTAGATGATACTGCAGGATCCAGAGCAAGGGAGTCAACTTTGCCAGAACACTCTCATATATTGAATGTAGAATATAGCCTCAAGGGAACTCCTGTTACTTGAGCAAGGCCATGCAGTGGTGTGAAGAGTGGTGACTCTAGTCACACCCTCTAGTAAGGCGGTGACTCAGAATACGTCCTACTCTAATCCTGCCTCATTAACATAACAGACTATTCACTCACTCTCAAATGGGACCACAACACAGGCAAAGAGGCACATCACAAAATGGAGGGCAATTACATCCTATGTAACTGCCAAATCACATAATTTCATAACTGACAAACTTCTGAAAATCATGGCCCAGTAAAACTGGTATATAATCTTCATCATCACAGGTCCCATATACCTTTTTGCATTAACCATAATCTGTCCAATTCCCTGGTTGGACCACAAATACCTTATTTGCATATTCCCACCCAATCATTGTCTGGGAGTCACAAAGACCACAGCTAGAGGGACCTTATTATATAATTCACTGCATCATGATATCTTTATTAGAATATATTCTAAAGATAGTAAAATTTAATTTGATTATCTAATTATTGTTAGTC
>NW_006922225.1:81890-82437 GCF_000298275.1 Orycteropus afer afer | reverse complement strand
TGAAGTACTGCCTGTGATAATATCCACATATTTTTAGGAAATGCATCCTGAAGGGGTGACAGGAAATTATATAATTTCTGGAATTTGTTTTAAAATAATTTTTAAAAATCAGTAAATTTAGAAAAGGATAGATGAACCAAATATGATAAAGTTTTGGTACTGGTTGAATCCATTGGCTATTTGGGCATTTATTGTACTATTCTCTTTAACTAAGTTGGTGTTTGAATTTGTCATAATGAAATCTTCACAAATATGCATGTGCATTCTGGCTGGGTGTATCTGGATGAATCCTAGGAATCTGGGTTTGGAAACTGGGCCTATGGATATGAAGACCAATAATGCTTGTTCATGTTAATAACAACATGACTGGGTTGCTGAGACTTTACTGGTGTGTTCTGTGTCAGGGACACTGTGAGAAGCAGCCACCAAGCCTTGTAGAGTCTCTGGATCTGACTCAATGAAAGATGCTGGCTAGTGATCAAGGTCCGTGGAAAGACAGCAGATGGGAGTCCTCCACCCTTGTTTCTGAAGGCACAACTTTCCCAGG
>NW_006922225.1:80651-81262 GCF_000298275.1 Orycteropus afer afer | reverse complement strand
ACGGTATCAGTAAACATAATGACATCCTTCCATGGGGACACAGTCCATCCTGGCTTTCTGTTTTGTTCCTCTGACCAGCTGTCCTGGAGTCTGGGTGACCCTGGTGTCCATGGAGCCTGTGGGGGAGGGAGACAGAAGCTGGAGAACAGCCCAGGAGGAGCCTAGTGTTGCAGCCCCAGGAGGACGTCCTGCCACTGGAGTCCACCAAGGTCAGCAGGACTGACCTGCTCCCAGGACACACAGGGCCGCCAGGCAGAGAAGTGTGGGCCCCATGGCTGCTCAGGGAGGGAGGGCTGGTGGCCTTTCTCTAAGGTTCCTCATCCCTGTCAGCAACCTCCTTGTGATGTGGTCACCTCATGCAGTCTTCACAACAGCCATGGATGGGAGATAGAAACATTTTCAGGATGAGGGAGGGGGCTGTATTGCAGCAAATGAAAGACCTAGGGTGAGATTTAACCCACTTTGCTTCTTCCTCCCTGACTCTGCTCTTCCACTCTGTATTTTTAAACCACCCACACTTTGTGTATTTGCTTTTTAACTTATCCTTCTGCCTCTTCCTCTTCCCTCCTCCTTTTCTTCCCAAGTTGTGAATAGCACAGCTCCATGTGTAT
>NW_006922225.1:76784-78046 GCF_000298275.1 Orycteropus afer afer | reverse complement strand
AGAGAAGTGTGGGGCCCATGGCTGCTCAGGGAAGAGGGCTGGTGGCCTTTCGCTAAGGCTCCTCAACTTCCTTGTGACATGGTCACCCCCACAGTCTTCACAGCAGCCATATGTGGGAGACACAGCCTTTCACAGGGTGAGGGAGGGGTTGTATTGTATGTAGCAGCTGATGACTCAGCATGAGTTTTAACCCACTTCCCTTTTTCCTCTCCGACTCTGCTCTTCCACTCTATATTTTTAAACCACTTACACTTTATTTATTTGCTTTTTCACTAACGGTTCTGCCTGTTCCTCTTTCTTCCTCCTTTTCTTGTCAAATAATGAATAGCACAGCTGCAAGTGTATCTGTCATAGCCCTACCACGCTCCTAAAGCTACAAGAGAATATTTATGTGGGGTATGCTGTGGGTTCAGAGGAACAGTGACATGAACCTTGCCTGAACCAGGCAGTTAAAGAGAGAGATTATTGTGGGGAGTTTTAAGCCCCTGCGTTCCTCTTTCAGATTTCATTGTTCTGTTTCACCTCCTCCACACACCTGAACTTTAGATGTGGCATTCCTTTGCTTTTCACTGAGTTTTATAAGAAAGTGCAAACTGTATTTGGTTTTGTATGGTTTTGGCCTTCATCTAAGTGTGGTCACACATTGATACTTTTCTGTGATGTGTAATTTTTTTCATTCATTGATACATCAGTGATAGCAGTTCACGTGGGTGCATGCATTTTAGATCAGCCATTGTCAGTAATGCTCAGCATTCCATGGTATCAGATTGCTGGAGTGTGTTGTCCATTGTCCATTAAGAAATACCTCTTTTTTCAGGTCTTTCCTACTTCAAACAGCCTGCACTGTTGCATGTGTTCTGTGCACGTGCATGCAAGAGGCTCTTTTTACCTGGAACATGAAGACTAACTTTTAGAGTCAGCAGGTCAAATTTGCATAATACCAAACCAAACCAAACTCACTGCCGTTGAGTCACTTCCAACTCATTGGGACTCCTCCTTGAGTTTCTGAGGTGGCTTCTCTACAGAAGTAGATTGCCCAGTCTTCCTTCTGGGGAGTGGCTGGTGGGTTTGAACTGCCAGCCCTCTGGTTAGCAGTCAAGTGCCTTAGGCACTATGCCACCATTTTCCAAGACAGCACAAAGAAGAGTCCCCCCAGCAGTGTAGGAATTTTCCAAATACTCCACATTTAGTTTTGTGATTTGTGTATAACATCTCTTTGAATTGCTCATGTGTCCACTCAAAATTGTAGCTTATGGCAGTTA
>NW_006922225.1:74761-75953 GCF_000298275.1 Orycteropus afer afer | reverse complement strand
CCCAGAGAGGAGCCATGAGGAGCTGCTGTCGTGTGGGTAGAACCTGGGGAAAGGATGCTTGCTGGCAAGGTTGCTTCCATGGTGGGTCTTGGTTCCAGGTTCTGCATTACATCTCTGAGGCGGAGGGTCTTACTCCTTGTTTGTCCTGGACCTCTTTGTCAGACTGATGAATCTTAAACACCTTCTCAAAAGAATGTTTTAAATGCACCAAGTAATACTATGTACTATGTACTATGACAGGGAAACCAACTATTTAGAAATGCAGTTATCAGAATCTATTGTAAAATTTCTGATAATATGCATGCATCTTTAAAATTCATTTCATAAAATATATTATGGCAAGAGTGAAATCTTCCATTAACTTCAAGTAGTGATGAGAATAAGCAATACTTATTCTATGTAATGTGACATGAAAGTACTTGTAATTTCCATGAGTGGCTTTGCTAATGTCTACTGGGGCTAATTCCCTACATTTCTCACAGAAGGAAAATTTATATTTCAGTGAGAGATCACAGAAAATAAATAAAGATGTATGGTACCTATTCAAATTCACGAATCTCTGAATTCCATCTGTGTGCTCCATGGGGTCTACGCATTCAGGTTAAACTTCCTGCTTAGAAGGGAAATCACTTTAGGCTGGAGGCCATGAACGTGGAGCTGCAGGAAGTTCCTATTTCCTCAGAAATACGTTCCCTACATGTGTGATTTTTGCAGATTCACAATGAAATTCTGATTACAAAAAGGAAGGAGAAAATAATGTGAGCCCTATCTACATTTATGTCTACATAGATATATACAGATTACTCTCAAAGAAATGGCTCATAGATTGTAAAGGCTGGCAAGTCCCAAGGCTGTGGGTCAGATGTCAGGCTGGAGCCTTCTCCTGTCTCATGTAGCTTCAGGGAAGGACAAACCCAAGATGAGCAGATCAGATGACAAGCTGCTGGCTCACGGGTTGCAGCAGTTGAGGAATCCAGGATCTGCAGGTAAGATGGCCGGCCCCTGGCTCACAGACTGCATAGGCTACCAAGTCCCAAGATCAGCAGGGAAGGAAGGCACTGGGTCCAAAGAAGTCCAAAGAAGCAGAGGTCAGATCATGATGAATAGAGTCCAGAGCCAAAAGCCAGAGAGCTTTGCCAGGACATCCACAGGTACTGGAAGCAGGCCACACCTCTGAGGAACCTCCCTTTCA
>NW_006922225.1:69087-71960 GCF_000298275.1 Orycteropus afer afer | reverse complement strand
TGCAACTCTGCTGGCATCTGAAACACCAGTGGCACAGCTGAAGGCCTCACAGCAATGTACAATCCCCACAAGATGACAAACTGACAGACAAGTTTGTCTCCCTTAGCTGTTGGAAACCTCTGCTCCCTCCCCTTACCTAAGTTCTACCTGGAACCTGCCACTTTGTGGTCTCTGGCTCCTGCTCCCTCCCTTTCTTGGCTTTAGGGGGCTTGGGCCTAGTCTTGCCCACCACCCCTTTACCTGGATACCCTGCCACTCTTGAGGTCCCCAGCTGCTCCTGCTCCCTCCCTATCTTGGCTCTAGGGGGACTGGGGTCTAGCCTTGCCTGCTGCCCCTTTACCTGCATATCCTGCCACTCCTGAGGTTCCTGGCTGCCCCTGCTGGTGATACAGAAGTAAAATTACAGGGTAGGATTATTTTTAAATAATTCATAAAAATAAGGTAAAAAAGGAATACATTAAACAAAGATGACAAAGTCTTCACAGTGGTTGAACTATTGACTATAAGGGGCTTTATTGCACAGTTCTCCTTAATTTGGAGCCTAAATGAATGCTTTATAATGATTCCCTAAGATAAGTGTGGATTCTATTACTGGAGAAAAGCTGCCTCCTCAGAGTAGAGCTGACTTTAATTATGTGGACAGAGTAAAGCTTTTGGAACCTCTGTTTACTGATGTAACATGTCTCAAGATGAGAAGGAACAGCTGTAAGTTTCCATTAATAATCGGAACATGGACTGTACGAAGTATGAATCTAAGAAAATTGGAAGTAGTCAAAAATGAAATGGAAGGCATAAAGATCAATATCCTGGGTATTAGTGAGCTGAAATGAACTGATTTTGGCCATTTTGAATCAGATGATCAAATGATCTGCTATGCTGGGAATGACAAATTGAAACAGAATGTCATGACATTCATCATCACAAGGAACATATCAAGTACAATGATGTCTGTGATTGGATAATATCCATACATCTACAAGGAAGACCAGTTAATACTTCTATTATTCAAACTTACGCATCAACCACCAAAGCCAAAGATGAGGAAATTGAAGATTTTTACCAAGTTCTGCAGTATGAAATTGACTGAATGTGCAATTAAGATGTGTTAATTATCACTGGTGATTAGAATGCAAAAATTGGAAACAAAGAAGAATCACCAGTAATTGGAAGATATGGCCTTGGTGATAGAAATGATAGAATAATGATGATTGCATAGACCAATGACTTATTTATTGCAAATACCTGTTTTGAACAACACAAATGGCAGCTATACACGTGGACTTTGCCAGACAGACAGAGTACATAGGAATCAGATTGACTATATCTGTGGTAAGAGGCGATGGAGAAGCTCAGTATGTTCAGCCAAAACGAGGCCAGGAGCTGATTATGGAACAGACCATCAACTGTTCATATGCACATTCAAGTTGAAGCTGAAGACAATTAAAACAAGTCCACAAGAGCCAAAACATGACTTTGATTCTATCCAACCTGAATTTAGAGACCACTTAACGAATAGATTTGATGCATTGAACACCAGTGACCAAAAACCAGAGGAATTGTGGGATGACATTAAGAACATCATCTACAAAGAAAGCAAAAAGTCATTAAAAAGATAGGAAAGGAAGAAAAGACCAAAATGGATGTTGGAAGAGACTCTGAAACCTGCCCTTGAATGGAGAGTAGCTAAAGCAAATGGAAGAAGTGACAAGATAAAAGAGTTGAAGAGAAGATTTCAAAGAGAAACTTGAGAGGACAAAGTCAATTATTAAAATGAAATTGCAAAGACATGGTGTTGGAAAACCAAAAGGGAAGAACATGCTTGGCATTTCTCAAGCTGAACAAACTGAGGAAAAAAAGTAAGCCTCAAATTGCAATTTTGAAAGATTCCATGGGCAGTATGTTGAATGATGCAGGAAACATCAAAAGAAGATGGATGGAATACACAGAGTTACAATACCAAAAAGAATTGGTAGATGCTCATTCATTTCAGGAGGTGGCATATTATCAAGAATCTATGGTATTTGTGGTAGTTAAATTTGTATGTCAACTTGGCTGGGTCTGGTTGAGTGGCTGGGCAGCTTATGGTAGTTATTCCCCATGATGAGACTGGTAGTCAACTCCATGGTGGCATCTACCACAAGCAGCTGAGTAGCTGCCTTTGGGATGTGGTCTGCTTCCTGTATACAAGGAGAAGCCTTGGGGATAGTCTCTAGCTTATGGCATGCTTGGATCCTGCATGTAGCCATGTTGTTGTTCAGCAGCCTGCCATGCTCTGCCGACCTTGGGCCTTACAATGGACTTGTATTAATGGCCTGCTCTGTGGTTTGGTAACATTGGAACTGTGCCATTTCATTTGTCGACCTTGGGCTTGTTAGACTCAGCAGCCAGTAGCTGCCTGAGTGAAGAGATGCCTCTAGCTTCGGTGGACCGGGAGCAAGAGGCAGAGCTGAAGTCCAAGGTTGAGGGGCTTTCACACAGTCCCTAGAACCTGGCAGTTTGAACCTGGATTTCTAGCCTCCCAAACTGTAAGAGAATAAACTCCTGCTTGTTCAGGCCATCCCATTTGTGGTATATTCTTGTCAGAGAGGTATTAGGTAATCAGAACAGTACTGAAGGAAAAAATTGAAGATGATTGAAGGAATTGGTGGAAAACAAGGCTCTGGGAATTGATGAAATACCCACCGAAATATTTCAACAAATGGATGCCACATTGCAGGAACTCACTTGGCTATGCCAAGAGATTTGGAGGACAACTATTTAGCCTACTGACTGGAAGGATCCATATTTGTACCCATTCCAAAGAAAGGTGATCCCACAGAATGTGGAAATTATTGAACAATATCATTAATATCACACACAAGTAAAATCTTACT
>NW_006922225.1:67477-68132 GCF_000298275.1 Orycteropus afer afer | reverse complement strand
AATGGCCAGACTTTGTCTCACCTACTTTGGTCATGTTGTCAGAAGGGACCATTCTCTGGAGAAGGATGTCATGCTTGGTAGAGAGTCAACAGAAGAGGGGAATCAACAACAAGATGGATTTACATGGGCACTGAAGTGATGGGCTCAGGTACAGCAGGGATCGTGGCTGGCACAGGACCGTGCAGTCTTTCATTCTGTTGTACAGGAGGTTGCTATGAGTTGGAGCCAACTCAGTGGGGTTTAACAGCAAACACACCAACAAAGGACTTGATCCCAAAATTCTCCCTCCATGGGGCTGGCTGGATGCAAGCGATCAGAAATTTTAACCTGAATCCCAGGTGAGAAGAGCACAGGGGATGGAGTCCATATTTTTGACAACAAGACTGAGTTGCTGAGGTTTTTGATTGGTTTCTGTGTCAGTGATCTGTGACAAGCATTATAGACCCTGGATGAGTCTCTGGTCTGATGTAACAACATGGATATGTCCAGGTGACCCCTGAAAGACAGCCAATGGGAGTCCACCACACTTATTTCTGAAGGCACAGTCTCTCAGGTGAAAAGCCCAGGATGACATGTTTTTATGAAGACTATTGGAAGTCCCTGAAGTGTATATTTTACAAAGAAATGATGCAGGGCCTTTTTCTTGTATTGCATT
>NW_006922225.1:62963-66617 GCF_000298275.1 Orycteropus afer afer | reverse complement strand
TGGTCACACCCATAGTCTTCACAGCAGCTGTGGGCGGGAGACACAGCCTTTCACAGGGTGAAGGAGGGGGCTGTAATGTAGCAGGCCAAACAACTGGTGTGGAATTTAGCCTTCTGTTTTTTTTTTTCTTCCCTAACTCTGCTCTCTCACTATGTATTTTTAATCCACGTAGCTAAAGCATTTGGCTGCTAACCAGAAGGCTGGGGGTTCAAACCAACCAGCCACTCCTCAGAAGGAAGACTGGGCAGTCTGCTTCTGTAGTGATACCGCCTCGGAAACCCAAGTATGGGTCACTATAAGTTAGATCCAACTCCACAGCAGTGAGTTCCCCGCCCCCCCCCCGAGTTTCAGACACTTTATTTATTTGCTTTTTAACTTATCCTCTTCCTCTTCTTCCTTCCTCCTCCCTTTCTTGTCAAATAATGAACAGCACAGCCCTGTCTTGGGCTTACCACACTCCTAAAGTCAGGTAGCAGCTAGTTTGCATTAAAAATTAAATATCAAAACTAGAAAAGAATATTTATGAGGCACATGCAGTGGGTGTGGAGAGAAACAAGAACATGAACACCCCGCCTGAACCAGTCAGTTGAAGAGACATTGTGGGGAGCTTTGAGCCCTTGGATCACCCTCCAGACTCCATCAATCTCTTCCATTTCCTCAGGTAACCAGCTGAAGTTGAGAGTCCTCATTCACTTGCTGTTCTTGGAGTTTTAACACTCAAATGTGTGAGAGTCTGTCAAATATGTTTGATCATGTCCTTGTTTGAACTTGATATAAGTTGAGTGATTCTGAACATACTTTTCTGAAACATGTTATTTTTTATTCAACATTATATCTTTCATGGAAATTCACTTTGATGCACGTATTTTACATAATTTGTTGTCACTAATACTTAGTGTTCCATTGTAGTAATTTTGTAGAATGTATTATCTATTCTTAGGTCAATGCCTACTTCTTTCCGAGTTTCTGTCACTACAAACAGCACTGTGCCCTTCTACCTGTCTCTAGGCATGTATGTGCACCAGTCTCTGTTCACCTGGGCTGTGAAGACTGAGTCTGGGAGTTCACACATACTTTGTATGATAACAACAAAGTGTTTGCCAAAGCAAGCTGTCCCACACACAGTGCAGCAGGGTTTGCTCACACTCCACGTCCAGGACTGTAGTTTACATATAACATCCCTTTAAATTTGCTAGTCTGTTAGGGTAAAATTGTACCTCATAGGAGCTTAGCTCTGGATTCTTCTGGTTACTAAGGAGATTGAGCAAATTCTATGTCTACAGACCACTAGCATGTTCAATAAACTCCATTTTCCTATAATTTCTTTTTGGGTGATCATTTGTTATTATATTTTGGCAGTTTTTTATGCATACTGTACACCAAACATCTGCTGCTTATATGTGTGGCTAATATCTTATTTTGAGGCTGGTTGTGTCAGATGTGATTCCTTAACACGGTAGCATTTATCATTCCTTTTTTGGGGTATGCATTTTTCAGTCTTTATAAGAAATCCTTCCATAGCCCAAGTTTATAAAGCTATTCTCTCATTTTCTGTACTAAACATTTACCATTTTGAATTTTGCATTTAGGTATTCAATCCACTGACAATTTAATTTTCTTACGGTATGAGTAATGGTTTAATTTCTTTTCTTTTTTTTTTTTTTTTCAGTGTGGGTAACCTCTTTTTCCTGAATAGTTCAGTGAGTATTCCATCATTTCCTCAAACACTTGCAATGACAGCTCTGTCTTATTTTAATTCTCTATTTATTTTTGCCTATAGTTTTCACCTTACTATTATTTGCCATTGGTATATTTATTTATGACTCTTTTATTATCTGAGATTATAAAGTAATTAGATAATATGTAGGGTAAGTCACCTAATGGTGTACTTCTTCAAGATTATCTTGTCTGTTGCTGCCTCTTAACTTCCACATAAACTTTAGATTCTTCTTGCTAAATGTCATGAAATAAGTACCATTTGTCTTTTGATTAGTGCTGCATTGAGGACAAAGAAATATTGTAGATGATGGAATACTTTGCTGCTGGCTATGCTTGTTCATAAACATGGTATATCTCTCCATTTATTTCAGACTCTTAAAATGCCTTTCCTATTTGTTTATTTTTTAAAATATTTTTTTCTCCACTAGGATCCTACATATCTTCTGAGAGATTTGTTCCAGGAGCTTTCTGTTTTCTACTATTATTTGTAAGTATTGTCTCACTCTTTACAAATAAGTGCATCTTCTGTTTGTGGTTGGTATTTGGAAATAATGCTGTCTAGCATCTTTGTTTTATTCCCAATTTAAAGAGACTGGTTTTGACATTCATAATTGACTTGTTAGAATGCTTGAGTGATGGGATTGTCTCATAGCAAACTTTTGTCAGTCTAATGCAGTTCATTTTCATTCCTTGTTTGTAAAGATATTTCTAATACTTGAATGATAACAGATACTAGTTTTTCTTTTGATGCCTCTCTTAATGACACAGTGCTTTTTGTCTCCTTTAAGCTATCAATGTGGGAAATTCCATGAGCTGGCTGTGTAGAGTTGACCCAACCATGCATCTTCTAGTAAAGCCATCCTTGGGTGATAGATGCTCATTTTCACACCTTACCCAGGTTGATCATGATGGTCTGATGAGCACTTCTCTGTCTTCTTTAGCTTGTGAATTAGTCTCAGGACTATAAACATGGACTAGCAACATGGGACCTGGTGTTTTCACTTCTGCCACATGTACTCTGATTAAGTACCTGTGTCTTAGGATGACATGCAAAAAATGATGCCATGGCAAACGCAAGCGAACACAGAACAAAAATAGACTATATGAATGTAAAGCTGAAGAATAAAAGAAACAAAATTAGAGAAACCAAAACATCAATATGCAAATCCATATCTTCCAAAGAAATCCTGAAAGTCTTCAAACTACATTGTGAACAGGGTGATCATTACATCTGACTTTCTTATCTACTTTGGAATTTACTCTCCAAGTCTCAGTGGTACCCACAGACATCTTCTTATTCTCAGTGTTGGATGCTGTTTCCTGTACAAGGATCATGTACACAGAACAGGGCCTTTTTTCACCTTCCCTCTCTCCCCTGGGGCCTGTGCCACCAGCTGTAGAGACATCCCTGTCTGCTCCCCGAGAGTTTCCTTTACAGAATTTCCTGTGGGTGTGCACTCCTTCACGTCGGGTCTCTGTTACTTCCCACTGACCTTGTCCCACCTGTTTCCTGGGCTGGGCCGGGTGGGTTTGTGTCCCGGGACCAGCTGGCCCTGCGGCACTGTGGACTGGCTGCTGGCACAGAAATACACGGCTGCGTCCTCGGGCTCCGTGGAGTTGATCTCCATGCTGCAGGGAGAGTTCTGGGGACACTGAGCTGAAAACCGCTCCTTGGGCATCCCTGACCTGTCAAGGTCCTCTCTATCCTCAAAGTAAATCAAGAACTTGAGCTCTTCCCCCGGCTTCTGACGATACCAATAAACTGCCTTATGTCCTGTTATAGGGACACAATCCATCTTTGCTTTCTGTTTTGTTCCTTTGACCAGCTGTCCTGGAGTCTGGGTGACCCTGGCGTCCATGGAGCCTGTGGGGGAGGGAGACAGAAGCTGGAGAACAGCCCAGGAGGAGCCTGGTGTTGCGGCCCCAGGAGCACGT
>NW_006922225.1:61415-62658 GCF_000298275.1 Orycteropus afer afer | reverse complement strand
TGCTCTCTCACTGTTTGTTTTCTATCCATTTACATGCCATCATTTGCTTTGTAACATATCCTTCCATGTCTTCGTCTTTCCTCCTCCCTTTTTCTCGAGTAATGAACAGCACAGCTCCGTGTATCTGCCATGGCCTGACCATGCTCTTAAAGTCAGGGAGCAGCTGGTTTGCAGTACAAATTACATACTGAAATTACCAAAAACAACAACAACTTCTGAGAGGTGTGCAGAGAAACCATCACACGAACACCCTTGCCTGAACCAGGCAGTCGAAGAGACACTGTGGGAAGTAAGCCCTGCATTACCCTGCAGACCCCATCGGCATTTTCCACCTTCTCCAGGTAGCCTTTCCTGAAGTTGAGATGCCGCATTCACTGGCTTTTCCTTGAGTTTTGACACTTACATAGCAACTACACAATGTATTTCATTTAATTTTGTGTGTATATTTTTGGGCCATTTTCCACCTTCCCCTTCTCTAAGGAGCTCTGGTGGTGCAGTGGTTAAGGCATTTGACCACTAAGCCAAAGGTCGGCAGGCAGTTCACGGCTACCAGCTGCTCTGTGGCGGAGAGATGAGGCGGTCTGCTTCCACAGAGGTTTACAGCCTTGGGGCCCAGTGGGGGCTGCTCTGAGTTGGCACTGACTCGACAGCAGTGGCTTGGGTTTTGCTTCCTCCCCCTTGACGCTGCAGCATCAGCTGTAATTGAACAGCTCTCTCTGCTCACCTAAAGCTTATTCACAGATTATTTATTTGTTTTGATTTATGCTTTTGCAAGTCGGCCTTCTGCTACTTCCCACTAACCTCTTGTCCCACCTGTTTCCTGGGCTGGGCCGGGTGGGTTTGTGTCCCGGGACCAGCTGGCCCTGCGGCACTGTGGACAGGCTGCTGGCACAGAAATACACAGCTGCGTCCTCGGGCTCCGTGGAGTTGATCTCCATGCTGCAGGGAGAGTTCTGGGGACACTGAGCTGAAAAACGCTCCTTGGGCATCCCTGATCTGTCCAGAGGGTCTTCATTGTTAAAGTAAATCAAGAACTTGAGCTCTTCCCCCAGCTTCTGACGATACCAGTAAACATAACTATGTCCCTTTATAGGGACACACTCCATCCTGGCTTTCTGATTTGTTCCTTTGACCAGCTGTCCTGGAGTCTGGGTGACCCTGGTGTCCATGGAGCCTGTGGGGGAAGGAGACAGAAGCTGGAAACAGCCCAGGAGGAGCCTGGTGTTGCAGCCCCAGGAGCACG
>NW_006922225.1:56065-59246 GCF_000298275.1 Orycteropus afer afer | reverse complement strand
TTTGCAAAGGCATTTGACTGAGTGGATCATAACAAATCATTTTCATTGAAAAGAATGAAAATTCCAGAGCACTAAATTGTGCTTATGTGGAACCTGTACATAGACCAAGAGGTATTCATTCAAACAGAACAAAGGGATAATGTGTGATTTTAAATCAGGACTTGTGTGTCAGGGTAGCACACTTCCACAGTACGTATTCAATCCATACACTGAGCAAATAATCCGAGAATCTAGACTCTGTGAAAAAGAACATGGCACCAGAATTGGAGGAAGACTCATTAACAACCTGCATATGCACATTACACAACCTTGTTTGCTGAAAGTGAAGAAGACCTGAAGTACTTACTGATGAAGATCAAATACTACAGCCTTTAATATGGGTTACATCTCAATGTAAAGAAAACAAAAATCCTTGCCAATGGACCCATAAGCAACATCATGTTAAATGTAGAAAAGATTGAAGTTGCCAAGGATTTAATTTTACTTGGATCCACAATGAAGGCACATGGAAGTATCATTCAAGGAAACAAACGACACATTGCATTGGGAAAATCTGCTGCAAAAGACCTCTTTAAACTATTAAAAAGCAAAGATACTACTTTGAGGGGTAAGGTGCGCCTGACCCAACCATGGTATTTTCTGTTGCCTCATATGTATGAAAATGCTGGACAACGAGAAAGGAAGACTGAAGAATTGTTGCATTTCAATTACGGTGTTAACGAAGAATATTTAATATACCATGGACTGCCAGAAGAACGAACAAATCTGTCTTGAAAGAGGTGCATCCAGAATGTTCCTTAGAAGCAAGGATGGTGAGCCTTCATATGATGTCCTTTGGCCATATTATCAGGAAGGACCAGTCCCTGGAGAAGGACGTCATGCTTGGTACAGAGGGTCAATGAAAAAGAGGAAGGCCCTCAATGAGATGGACTGAGAGTGGCTGCAACAATGGGTTCAAGCATGGCAATGATTCTGAGGATGGCGCAGTGCCTGGCAATGTTTCCTTCTGTCGTGTATAGGGTTGTATGCGTTGGAGCTGACTTAATGGCACCTAACAATGACAACCACACACATTAGGTAACTATGAGTCAGAACCAACTCGAGGGCACCTAGCAACAAAGCTACTACCACAAAGAGCACAGCCCTCCTGTGCCTATTTGTGTGCCTGTGCGCAAGAGGGTCCTTTACTTGGAAGATGAAGACTGAATCTTAGAGTCCACTTAGCTACTCTACAAAGTAACAACAAAATGTTTCCAATTAAGTAAGGTAAATAAGAAGTCCTACCAACATGGTAGGAGCTTTTGCAAATGCACCACATGTAGGACTGTAGTTAATATTTAACATCCCTTCAATTTTGTCAGTCTATTAGGGGTAAAATTGTGTTGCACAGTAGTTTTACTTTGCATGTTTTTCTGATTATTAAGGAGATTGAACATGTTTTTATATTTATGGGCCACTAGTGTTTTCTATGAGAGACCTGGTGGCACAGTGGTTAAGTGTTCAGCTGCCAACTGAAAGGTCCACAGTCTGAACCCACCAGCTTCTCTGTGGGAAAAAGATACAGCAGCCTGCTGCTGTCAAGATCACAGCCTTGGAAACCCTATGCAGCAGCTCTACTCTGTGCTACAGGGTCCCATGAGCAGGAACTGACTCAAAGGCAGCTTGTGTGCTTTCTGCAAACTGCATCTTGCCCATATTTCATTTGGGTTGATTAGCTATATTGTTTCTTTTCAGCAGTTCTTTATATATTTTGGACACCAAATCTTTGTCAGTTATAAGTGTTGCTAGTATCTTTACTATTTTGTAGCTAATGTTATCACTCTCTTTTTGAAGATTTGCATTGAGCACAGTTTCTTATTTTAGTATAATTTATCTTTCTTTTCTTTTGTTGTTGTTGTGTGCCTTCGAGTTGAACCTGACTCATAACGACCCTTCCTTGGGTTTCCAAGGCAGTATCTCTACAGAAGTAGATCGCCCAACCTTCCTTCTGAGGAGTGGCTGGTGGGTTTGAACTGCTAGCCTTCTGGTTAGCAGTCAAATGCCTTAGGCACTATGCTAATAAGAAATCCCTCCATAGCCCACATTCATAAAATATCCCCCCATATTATTTACTAGAACTTATATAGCTTTGAACTTTACATTTTAGGGTTTAATCCATTTATCATTTATTTTGCTTATGCTGTGAGGAAGGATTTCATTTTTTTTTTTCTGTGTGGATAAACACTCATTCCAAAATAACTTACTGTATATTACATTATTTTTCCATTTATCCATAATGACAGATCTGTCGTATGTTAAGTTCCTATATATTCAAGGGGCTAGTTTTCGTCTTACTATTGTTTTCTATTGGTCTGTTTATTTATGCATCTTTTTTTATCTGAAATTATACAATAATTAGATAAATAATAGAGCAAGTCACCCCATCTTGTACTTCTTCAAGGTTGTCTTGCCTTTTCTTGTCATTGTTTCCACATACATTTTAGATTCTCCTTGTCAAATTTCATGAAAATTATCTTTGATGATTCTGATTAATATTGCATCAAATACATAGATAATATTTCAAACATTTGGAGTAATTTTATTACTGGGTTTGGTTATTCATGAACATGGTATATCTCTGTTGTGGAGAGCCCTAAGTAGTAAAGGACTGATGAGACATGGTGAGTGACTAATTGAGCAACGGCTCCCATAAACATGTTGATACTTTTAAGTGTCCCCATAAGAAAGTCTTGTGGGTTGATGCTGTTAAGTGTCCCTGAAGGTTGGGCCCTGCTCTTAGGACACCATCAGCCATTTTCTCCCTTGTGTTGTTCAGAGAAACAGCAGGTGCAAAAGAGGCATAACCTTTGATTGAACCCAGAATATGCGGAAGCCAATCTGAATAAGTTGCTAGGGTACATAGGTTTCTAGAGGACATGATTATATAGAAGAATGAGTATAGAATTTAAGAGGTTATGGCGACCTGAGTTGTGGTGACTTGAATTATGGGAACAGGAATGTTAGTTTAAACTTTAATATGCCAATTGTGTATGTATGTATTCTTCCCAATATTGATTAACTTGTGATTAATTGTATGACATATGAATTGTGCACTTTTCCCATGTTAAACTTGTATATAAGTTTAAGAATAATCATAATAAAATTGGCACTGCTTTGCAATGGCTCTGAGTGTCCCTCCCGT
>NW_006922225.1:54324-55965 GCF_000298275.1 Orycteropus afer afer | reverse complement strand
CAATATTGATTAACTTGTGATTAATTGTATGACATATGAATTGTGCACTTTTCCCATGTTAAACTTGTATATAAGTTTAAGAATAATCATAATAAAATTGGCACTGCTTTGCAATGGCTCTGAGTGTCCCTCCCGTTCCCATCCTTTAACTTTTCTCTCATTTTTAACTCATTCTCTTATCCCCTGTTCTAGAATTGTTGCGCCGGCCACGGCACTCTGTATTTATTTCAGACTGTAAAATGGTTTCCTTTCAACTTTAAAATAATTTTCTCCGTTAAGATCTCGTTTATCTTCTAATAGATTTGGTGGCATAGTGCCTAAGGCATTTGACTGCTAACCAGAAGGCTGGCAATTCAAGCCCACCAGCTACTCCTTGGAAGGAAGATTGGGCAATCTATTTCTATAGAGATACCACTTCGGAAACCCAAGGAGTAGTCATTATAGTTGAATTGAGTCAATGGCAGTGAATTTTTTTGAGTTTTTTCATAAGTGTTTTCTATGTTGTATTGCTATTTGTAAATATCCTCTCTTCTCTCTTGCCTTTAATTTTTTTTTTTTCTTTTTTTAAGCAGACCATCAATGTAGGATGAGTTTCCTACATTGTGTTATTTGAAGGCTGACCACTTCAACTTTCCAGGTAAATTTTAAACTTTTCTTTCAACTGGTAAATATTCCCAGAAAGGAACATCCCAGTCTTCTAATGGAGAAGGCTATGGTATAAACATGGATATCCAAGTAGGGAAAAAGCATTTGGGCGGCTGAAAATTCAGTGCATAGATTTCTCTTAATTTGTTTGTGTTCAGTCCAGTTTATTCTCTCTCACCTGTATCTTATGCTTAACTTTAAAGATACTGATAGCTGGGCACCAATGCCTAGAAATTCTTATTTAGTTGAAATGTGATGCATCCTTTGAATTGGTATTTTGGGAATGTCCCTGGGTGACTCTAATGTCCTGGAAGGGCTGAGAATCCCTGTACCTCGTTTACTTTCTCTGGAGAGCAATCCCTGGCTCTCTGGGACATGGAGCTATGCAGGGTGGAGCCGGGCACCTAGAAGGGAAAATGTTCCCCATGCAGATCTTGAATCCTTAGCTCGTGTTTTCAGCAGAGCTGCACCATGCACTCCAGAGGGAGCACTCGGGCCTCTAATTCCGGAATCTTTCTGGGACCCGGAGGAACGGGAATCAGCTAGTCCCCAGTTTTCCTCCAACTGCCAGCCTGGTTGCAGCTCTTTGGTCTGTCCCCCCCATTCCTCATGTGCTCTCCACTCCCAAGCTTAGTTCTTGTCTTCTCTCCTCCTCACTTTGTCTTAAGGGCATAGCCATTTGTAGTCCCTTTACTATTCTTACATGAACTTTTAGAATAAATTAGAAGGGCTTATGTGTTTACTACACACTATGTGTAATGAAGTATTCACATGGAGTAGTTTTTTTAAAACCTTACTCTTATATTTTTTAAAAAAATGAAGGCATAAAACACATACAGTAAAGTTCACTAATCATAAGTGTACATTTCAAGGAATTTTACATATGTATGCACTCATGAAACAACCACCCAGATTAAGATATAGAACATTTTCAGTACCTGCAGAAACTTCCATCTGTTCCTCCTCACTGTTGTTGTTGTTGCTGTTATGTGCCGT
>NW_006922225.1:53140-54139 GCF_000298275.1 Orycteropus afer afer | reverse complement strand
AGTAGGATTGCCCAACCTTCCTTCTGAGGAGTGGCTGGTGGGTTTGAACCGCCAGCCTTCTGGTTAGCAGTCAAGTGCTTTAGCCACTATTTGGATTTCTATTACCAAAGATCAGTTACTCTGCTCTTGACTTACATTTGAATAGAATCATAAATCATGCACTCTCTTGTCCCCAGCAGGTTTCGCTCACCGTAGCGTCCTGGGATTTATCCATATGGTGGCTGTGTCCATGGCTTTTCCTCTTTCCTCACACCCTCTGTCCTCACACCCTCTCTCCTCACACTCTCTCTCCTTTCCCCTCTCTCTGCTCCCCATCCTCCTTCTTCTTCCTCTTTTCTTCTCCTTTTCCTTCTGGGCACCATTATATTGTATGAATGGACCAACATTTTTAGTTCATTTTCCCATTTATTGGAATTTGGTGGCTTCTATTTTCTGGCTGTTGGACGTATAGACAGATTTCTCAGAAGGTGCCTAGGAGTGAGGTTGTGGAGTCATAGGGAGACCCACTCCTCATTTCACCAGCACTCAGGCCAGGCTGTCTTCTCTCAGAAGGCTGCTGAATGTCTCTGCATGACTCTTTTTGTCCAGCACAGAGACTTTGGACACCACTCCTTACTCAAATATTAAGGCCTCTTTCATCACTGACTTAATGCCAGCAGGGCTCCCTGGCATAACAGCTTTGGTTTAGATTCTTGTTGTATGAAGAAATGATCCTAGACTCAGCCACATATCTCTCCATACTCATTCATTCACGTATTTGTTTGTCAATTATATGTGAATCAGACAACACAGGTGTCAGAGCTGTGGTATATACTATGTGGATTCAATAGTGTAAGATTAGATCCTGCTATTATGGACTGTTGGCATCCCAGGATATCTGCAAGTCATTCTCCATCCAGTACAACCATCGGACAGCTTCTCCTTCCAGATGAAGATCTGTGTCTGCACTTTAGGCACCAGGGATATTTCACAGAAAGACCTACATTGCCCCCTGGTGGG
>NW_006922225.1:51329-52960 GCF_000298275.1 Orycteropus afer afer | reverse complement strand
ACTAATCATGTAATAGCTACGCGACTGTGCAGCCATCGGTATTGAATGATGATTGATCATATCCTTGACTTCTCAGTCTTCTTAGCTGCACTGGAGGCGAGCGTGTTGCTAAGTCTCTGTCCCAAGTTCTCTGCCTTTCTCACTGTACATTCTTTCATATGTTTTCATTCTCTGGCTGCGCTAAATGTCTCTAGTTGTTATCTCCATCCAGATGTGTTCTTTGAGTCCATGGCTTGAACATCCACTGGATTCTTGCATATTTTCAGTTGTTTCTGTCTCAATGGAACCTGGTCTCAAAGCACACCATGGTCTTGCCTTCCCTTGGTTCTCCTAATCTGCTCAACTCTCAGAGTCATCTCCACCACCCCTCTGTCTAGTGAATCTCATGTCTAGCCAGTTACCTAGCCCTTTTGATTGGACTGCCTAAACGTATTTCAAATCCCTCATGTCCTTGTATTTCTATCACCACCACCATCATCGTAACTAAACCTGAGAGTATAAGATCTCCATGTCAGTCTGCATGGACCAGTGCTGCGTCCAGACCTGCCTTTCCCAACCCCACTGACTGCTAGAGACCCAGCCCACATCCACTTCCCTGGAGGAGTACGGCCACAGCATTGACTGGAATCCAGTCCAAATTTGTGCTCTGTCCTCCTTGGACCAGGAACATCAAAGTGAAACCCTAAAGGATTTCTTCCACGTTTTTGAGGATCTACACATGCAACTCTTTTTCAATTGTAGCACTTCCTGTGGTCATTCATTCTTGTCAGTGTGTATGTGGTGTGGCTCCATATTTGCCATTGTGGACAGTGCTGCTTAAAGAACACCATTGCATGCAAGTCTTATCAAGTGTCTATGTGAGTCTGTCCTGGGTGTGAACCTGGGAGTGAGCTCCTGGGTCACGGAATTTAGGAACCCCCAACTATATGAGATCATTCCAAGCTGTTCCCAATTTTTTTCTATCACTATGTTCCCACCAGTGATGTATAAGTGATTCTGTGGCTGCTCACCCTTGCCAACATTTGGTATTGTCAAGCTTTTCCTCATTTGATAGTCAAATATAAACAAACTTGCATATTATTATGTCTTGCTTCACGATTTCCTAATCACCAGTGAAATTAAATATCTCTTCCTCTGTTTATTGGTCATTTATGGTTCATCTATTAAAGGACTGTGCATGTCTTTTGGTCACTTCCTGATGGGCCATTCAAGATTGGTGGTCATTGTACATTTTTGGTCTCCCTCAGGAAGGGCCTACACCCACTGCTCTGCTTACTGGCTTCTGGCTTCTGGCAGAGTTTCCTAGGTCCTTAGATAAGTCATGTCATTCTAAGTCTTCCTAAAATGCTCTTCTGCTTCCTCTCCCCTTTGACACCTCTCTCAATAGCCAGCTCAACCAACATCTCTGCACTCAGTCTAACCTGCTCATTCACCCATCAAAGCACCATAAAGTTCACCTATAAATGTTCCCATGAGTCAAGTTGTCTGCTTGGCTAACTTATCCCTCTTTATCTCGAGGGCACTGAGGTTGTCAAAGAATTCACGTTGCTTGGTTCTACAATCGATGCCAATGGAAGCAGCAGTCAGGACATTAGATGATGTGTAGCATTGGGAAAGTCAGCCGTGAAGGA
>NW_006922225.1:49556-50826 GCF_000298275.1 Orycteropus afer afer | reverse complement strand
CTTGAGGGCCCACCATGATGACAAGACATTGTTGAATAGTCTTGGAGAGTCAAAGCCTACGTTTACCCCAGAAAGCGCCCATTTAATAGAACTGTCTTGTGATTTACCTATAGCGAACTTTTCTGACCATGTTTTCCATGATTAACATGGGGCAGAATTGGGACAATCATCCAGGGTTTCTAATTTTCAGTGCAGGGATGTCTCCATATCAGTGTTCACTTTAAAGATCCAGCAACCAACAAGCTCATTTTCTGGGCCTCACATGTGATGCCCCACACTCCACACTCAAATCCTCCCTCTAGACATGCACACACATACACACACACTCTCCATAACACACACACTCACAGGTGTCTCAATTCAAGGAGCTGTGGTTTCCTACCTTGTACCCCCTTCCACAAGACCCACAGAACCATGGGGAGCAGAAAGGGGAGGCAAGCAGAGCTTCTTGCTTGGGTCCCTGGTCTCTGCCTATCTCTGTGTCACTAGCAGCACAGAAGTAGACACTGCTGTCCTTGACCTGTGCCTCAGTCACCGTCAGAGTTGAAAACGTGAGGTTTGGGTGGCTGATGGGGAATTTGGCCTGGGTGAAGCCTTGCTCGTAGGTGGCGTTGGAGCCCTGGTTGGAAGTTGCGATCAGGATGAAGCTCTGTCCCGGGAGCTGGCGATACCAGAACACTGCTATGGCCTGGATGTCCTGTGCATGGCACTGGATCTTCACTGAGGCCCCACTGTTGCAGATGGCCCTGCTTGGGTATTGAGAGACTTGCGCACCAAGCCCGGGGCCTGGAGACACAGAGGCGGAAGGGTGAGAGCCTGCAGGCCAGGAGGCTGATACAACCTCAGGCAGAGACCTCAGCCTGGTCTCTCACTCTTCCCCAGCTTGAAAGAGTCCTCTTTGGACTGTGAACAATCCCCATTCCCAGACTGGTGACCTCTCACCTTGCCCTTTAGCCCTTGGAGAGCACGGCTACTCCTCCTCACTTGATCACTACCAGGATCCCTGCTCCCCAGTGACCACTTCCCCTATGCTCACTCACACAAACGTAGACACTGATACATGCACTTATACACATGCACAATCATACGTACACAGTCATAGGCACACACACACAGACACTCATACATAGGCACAACCATATACACACTCATACACATCATAGTCACACATACACTCATATACACACACTCACATGCACACTCATACGCACTAATACACACACTCGTGCCCAGTCACACATACACACACTCATACACACAAGCACACTCA
>NW_006922225.1:47815-49226 GCF_000298275.1 Orycteropus afer afer | reverse complement strand
CCAATCATCAGAGAACCAGGCAACACAGAAAGGGATTCAGACTTCTACTCCAACTTCCAATTTTAGAAGAGAGAGGCTGAGACCTGGAGCTTTGGAAGGGCTTACACAGCTTCTCTTGCGATCGCCACAGGTCAGAATCAACTTGTCGGCTGCTAACAACAGTGCAACTCTCTTGGTCTTGCACAAGGAAAGGCGGTGTGTGAGCAGCCAATGGTATTATTGCCAGTTCTTTGCTTCTGTGCTTCTAACGAAGTTGCCAGACCAAGACAACTTGTGGTTGTTAACCATGACATCTACTGGTGAACATAAGAATTCCTAGGCTGTAGGTTCCATGTTTCTTCATAACTGTAATCAGAAAAAAGGCACATGGTGGCTCAGTCACTGAGCACTGGGCTGCTAACTCAGAAGTGGGAGGTTTGAACCTATCAGCCACTCCACAAGAGAAAGACATGGCAGTCTTGTCCTGTAAAGATTATAACCTAGAAAACCCTATGGTATCACTTAATCTTATAGGGTTGGCATGAGTCAGAATAAACTCAACTGCAATGCGTTTGTTTTGGGTTTTTGGTTTTTTTTTGGGTGATAAAGACATCCTGTCGTTTTCTAACTGTGACATACACATTATGTCTATTGCATGACAGTTCCCCTCACAGATTGGTGGCTTGATTCTAGAAATGGTTACTCATCGTAGTCTGTACAAATCCACGTGAAGCAAGGTGAGACTAGAGGATAATTTAGCTCTAGTTCCTGTGCCATGGACGCCTTGGTTAAGTACTGGCCAGTGGAGGTGGGTCCTCAGAGATTTAATGAATTCCTTTCTGCCTTGCCTGTGCTGGGCTACCTGTTTGGCTGGATTATTCCCCGAAGTGAAGAGCAACTACAAAGAGGTTAGAGATTTTCCACCAAAGCACCTTGCTTACGTTTCTCTGTGCTCTCCTTCCAGTTCAATTTGTACAGCAGCAGCTTCTTCAGGCCCCTGTGGGGTGGAGGAGGAGGGCAGCCGTGGACAGAGAGCCCCTAGCCTGGGGTTGCAGTGGGAGAGGTGGGACACGTTTATGCATGGAGAGGTGGCAGCTGTGCGTCTCTGTGGCTAAGCTGCTGGCACAGAGGTACAGAGCCGTCTGCTGCCCTTGGGCTGATGTCACCCTGAGGAGGAAGCGCTCTTTCTTCTCCCGAGAGACATGGTAGCCTGCAGCTATGTCTCCTTCCTGAATGTCACTTTTGACTGGTGAGTAGTAGACCAGCCTCAGCCCCTGCCCTGAGTCCTGCCGGTACCAGTACATGGCGTCGTGACCCAGACTCTGTTCACATCCTAGGGTCACGTTCTGTCCTTCCTTTAGGACCAGGTATTTTGGGGTCTGAGTGATGCCAGAATCTGCAGACGCTGTGGGGGAAGAGGAAGAAGCTGAAG
>NW_006922225.1:23584-25772 GCF_000298275.1 Orycteropus afer afer | reverse complement strand
GTTTTTCTGGGTATAAAATATTTAGTTGACATGTTTGCTTTTTCTTTTCTTTCAGTACTTTGAATGGATCTAAACATTTATGTAACACATTTCAGCTACTTAGGGTACTGATTTAGCCTCTCCACTGCCCTTCCCACCTTGTTTATTTGTTGGTTTGTGTGTTTGTTTAGTGACTTGACTGGAGGAGTTCAGCAAACTCCATTTCCTTTGTTGTGTGCAGTCTCTGATGTTGTTGCTCATCAGAGGGTATGACTTAGGTGTGGAGCAATGTTCCAACCCCTTACCTTCCCACCCCCCAGGGATGACAGAGGTTTTGGCTGGGCTCTCTTAGAATCTCTTGGGAAAACACCCTGCTCTGTAAATGGGATACTGGGGGTTGGCAGACTGGAATCTTCTTGGTTTGCCTCTATGCGTGTGGAATCTTCTGCTGATGAACAAGGTGGGTGAGGAAGACCAGGCTGAGGATTCCTGGCCTTTTGTGCCTGGGGTGAAGCTTTCACTCTACAAGTGGGCATTGGGTGGAGGAGGGGAGTCCAGGCCTCTTTGCTCTTCTTGCCTGGAATAGAGTTTCTGCAAATGCAGAACTGGGGGCAGGGATGAGAAATGCTGGCAGGCTACCCCTCCAGAGAGAAACTTTAGCCCTTGATGGGGGCTGGGGTGGAGGGAGCTCCATGTCTCCTTGTTCTTGACTCACCCAAAGTAGAACTTCTGTCACATGGAACTGGGGTAGAGGTGTAAAGGCTCTAATGTCACAGACTCTCACAGTTCTTACCAAGATTTGGTAGATTTTCTTGAATGAATGTATCTCTATATACTGTATGCCTTGGGAAATTTTCCAGAGACATTATATTGTAATTTTTTTCACTATAAGTGTTGTTACACTGGGAAGGAAGTCCGTGGAGTTCCTCATGGCACTATTTTGGAAGTGCTTCTCCCTCAGGTGACCATCTGTGGGCTATATCTGCCACCTCCTGCTCTAGGCTACCTTTGCCCTCCTACCAAAGCATGGTTTGGGGATGCTGGCCAGTTCTCTCTAGGTTCCTCTCAAACACCTTTTAAACTTTCCTGACAACCCCTATGCAAAAAGTCCTATGCGGTGTCAGGAGTTCTTTCTTGGTGAACCTTCTTCTTCCTTCTCTCAGGTAGTATTCTTTACAAATTCTAGGTGTCTTGGCCTCACCAAACTATTCTCTGCCTCATCAGCTCAGCAAAATTGTCGCACTCCGTGTGTTGTTGTTGTACTGTTTATTTCTTGTTCTTCCAGAAATGGAGCCCTGTTTGTTTGTTTTACAATGTCTAAATACAGTTTCATACATCCTGTCCTAGAGTGAAAACATGCAGTCTGTAAAAGTAAAATTAAGAGATATATTGAAAGTACAGAGAAGGTCTGAACTAGAAAGGTATCCAGATTGCAGACAAAGATTGCTACTCCACTAGAAAAGGAGGAAGGTAACACCTTTGTACAGCTGGATCAGGAACTAGAAGTTGCAAAATCCTAATTGACTGAAAGACTATTAGGGGAGTCAAAAGCCGGTTAAGTAAGATTAGGAACTTAGCAGTGATAGGTGAATAACACATAAATGGGATTACACTCTTGGTTTAGGGTACTTGATCTTTGGTTTATTTCAAGATGGTCACAGGGCAATGACAGGGCTGGTTTTTCTGGTTTTCTGCTATTAAAATTGCTTTTCAATCATTTCTGTTCCTGGGGGTCTATTGTAAAGAGTGATCAATAATGCTGTGCTTCAAGAACCTTTGGGCATAAGCTATTGCATCTTGCACCTGTTTGACCACAGAGGAAAGACCATCTGGGAATAGATGGTGATGTCCTACAGTGGGCAGACCTCAGCGCACGAGCATCCCTCCTTTAGGGCATGGGGTTAGGTCAATACAAAGGCTCGAGGAACTGCTCTTAGATAAGGCAGCTCTAAAATTCAACCCAGATCCTAGACCCTGTTAAGAAACATGGAGTTAAAGCTCTGCTTCTAGACTGCTCAATTGACATGTCCTGAGTGCCTCAGATTTGAGACTTTCTACAATCCTCTCAATCATATTAGTTCCATAGGAGGGGAGTCCTTGCACTCAAGAGTGCCCACCAGCTTTCTTGAAACTTCCTTAGATTGTCCTGGAGTCTAATGCTTTCTGCCCTCCACTTCCTCCCTCCTTCCCTCTTTCTTCTCTTCTTCCT
>NW_006922225.1:11338-23396 GCF_000298275.1 Orycteropus afer afer | reverse complement strand
AATGTACAGGATTTTACATTTTTAGGTAAACTTATCAGTCTTTCTGATTTTTGTCTTAACACAGAATCCCATTCTCACCCATAAGGATAAGTTATTGGACATTGTACAAGGTGTTTCATTTAACTTGGCCACCAGAAACCTTCCTGTGTGAATTTCCTAGAGCTGTCAGTGTCTTCTGGGACCTTCCTTTGTGACTCTCCCTGGAGCTCTCATGCCTCTGAGTGGATCTATCATTCTCTTCTATACAGATGACACCATCACCCAGATCTACAAATGTATTCTCTTTCAGTCTGATTTCTTTATCTTTCTAGGGTTTCCACAAGTCCACCCCAACAGCACCTCCAACACCAGGTATGAGAAGTTCAGTGCAACATCTTTTTTTAAAGATGATTTCTCCCCTGAGAGATCTTTATTTGGAAGTATTTCTACTTTTATTTTTCCATTAATGTGGAAGTTGCCCCAGATCTGTGCTGCAAACACGTGAACTCTCCTGGTATATTAAATACCATAAGAGTTGGTTAAATGCCAGAGAATCAAATTCCCATGCATTGCATTTTCCCAAGCCTTCCCACAATGCCACACATATTTCTAAGCCTCTGATTTAGATGAAAAGAAACAAACAAAGAAAGAAATGTTCCTATTTTTCTACTGAAGAGGACAGAACACATTAAACTTTAAGTCAAAGAAGAGTGGGCAATGATGTCAATCCTGGGAAAATACCACAACTGAATATTTGGGGAAATACCACAAACCATCAGGCCAGTGCAGTTATATTTCTACTTCAGCATAACTGACAATGTTTTTTCAGGTTTATACCCAACTGATGCCCCTAGTGAGGTCATGGTAGCCATAAACCTACTTCTGTTGTTGCTGTAAGGAGGCTGGGTCCTAGAGGAGGCTCTTGGGTTTGGAGAACAGGAGGTTTATGAGCAGAGGGGAAGCGAGGCCACAGCTCTGTGTCTCTGCTGCAGGCACACAGGTACACAGCTGGGTCCCCCACGCCTGCTGAGTGGATGTCAAGACCACAGAACGAAGTGTTGGGCCGGCTGGGTTGGAAGTTATCAGAGGTGCCTGTTCCATTGTTAAATGCTGTGTCGTAGTAGTAGAACAGCAGCTTGGGACCCTGGCTTGGCTTCTGCTGATACCAGTACATAGTATCATGACCCAGATTCTGAGAACAACCCAGGGACACTCGTTTTCCCTTTCTGGTGACCCAGTATTTTGGGTTCTGGATTACTGCAGCATCCTTGGGGCCTGTAGAGAGAGAAGGCAAACTTAGAGTCAAGAAGAAGGCTGATGTTTCTGCCACAAAATAGAGTCATAGACCTGAGGACCAGCCTAGGTGCCACCAAATTGACTCTAACTCATGACAACCCTGTGTGTGTGTCAGACAGGACTGTGCTCATGGGGCTTCTAATCGCTGGTTTTTCAGAAATAGGTTCCCAAGGCTTTTTTCCAAGGTGTCTCTGGGTGGACTCCAAACTCCAACCTTTCAGTTAGCAGCCAAATGACAAGTGAGGACAAAAGAACCTTAGTCAAAGATGTCTTTTCAGTCCCGACTCACCTGCTTCCAGGAGACAAAGGACCACAATGGCGAGAAACCTGAGACCCATGGCAGGGCCAGAGCAGGAGGGGGTGCCTGTCTGTCTTGGGCTCTGATCTCTCAGTTGAGAGGTAGAGTTGGGTCACTGTTCCTGAGAAGGTTGATTTGTCTGTGGTGATAGTGCTGCTGTTGACATCACAGGGTGAGGGTCACTCCTCTTTGCTTGGCAGGTGAGCCTGGGAGCGGCCAGGTCAGGCCCACAGCAGCAGTACTCTCTGCATCATTTCCTGCTTCTTAGAGGCAGGTGTTCCCTTACTTACCCCAGGCCCATCCACACTACTCCACTCCTCTCCCTTTTTCTCACATTCTATCAGGTGGCTCAATGGCGTAAGGATCCATGAGGATGCAGTGATTAAACACTCAGCTATTACTGAACAGACTGTGACTTGACTCCATGGGAGAAAGCTGTGACTGTCTGTTTCCATAAAGATGACAGCCTTGGAAACCCTCTGGGGGCAGTTCTCGTTTGTCATATATGGCCACTGTGAGTCAGAATCAACTTGATGGCAACGGGTTTGGGTTTTGGTATAGGGTGGCTCAGAGGTCCCTCTGCACATGCAGAGACTTGCAAACCTGCTGAGAGAGTGTTTGTGTACCTTATACCCTGATCACAGATGGACAACTGATGTCGAGAAACTAACCAGCTGTTGTTGAGTAGATGCTGACTCATGGCTTCCCCACATGTGTCAGAGAGGAACTGTGCTCCACAGGGTTTCCAATGGCTGAACATTTGGAAGCAGGTCACCAGGCTGAGTCTAGGTGGATTCAAACCATCAGCCTTTCAGTTGGCAGCCGAGTGCCTCAACTGTGTGCCTCTCCAGAGCCTCCATCTGCAAACTACCTCCACCCTAACACAGGGCCCAAGCCCAAGGATTCCTCTATCACATCTGCTATTTAGAGAGTGTTGATAAATTCCCTGCAACTCTCGGCTCTCCATGGTGCCATGATGTCTCCTTGTGGCCAGTGGGAAATTCTCCAGAAGCTTCCTTCCTATACCAGTCAAAGGAGATCTGTGCCCTAGAATAAGGTTCAGTGGGGCTTAAAAATCCATCCAGTTCCTCATTCTGTTCCAGGTCTGTGCCCTCAAACCATCACACGAGGGGACTGAGATGGCTAAGTCTTCCAGTGCCTTCTCTTATTTCTTTAAGTCTGAGTCCACAGTACTCACTGCAGGTATTCCTGCTTTTTCTGTTACCATACTGAGTTTCTTCAAATGTTTGGAAAAACAGACCAAGATATTTCCCTCACACCACTGCTATTAATTTTCTATACAGTGTTTTATGGCATGGAGTGTTTTCCCCTTCCTGTAACCATAACTTTTCCTCTTACTTCCTTGTAAAACATTTACTTATTGGATGTCTGTCATACCCCTAAGGTCATCATACCCCCAAGGTCTTATAAGCAACTCATGCTATTTACACACACACAAAAGCAGCCCTATAGAGAAAGGGAAATTAGCTTTAATCTCTGATAAGGACCTGGCTCTCCCACTAAAAACTGAGAGTTTTAAAAGTGGTTGGAAGTGAGTATGTTCTACACAAATGTAACTTAAACATTTTAACCACCAATGTCACCATCACCACCATTATCATCAAGCACTCTTCAAACCAGTAGCAAATGAATGTTTATTTCCTTCAGGGAGACTTGTTCAGTTTTACTCATAGAAGATATGTGAGGAGGTAGTCACAGTCAGAGTCCCAGATCTCTCAGATTATAGCAGCAGGACGGGCAGGAAGCCTTCTGCAATCACCCCAGGACAAGACACGCTCACAATCACTAAGCCACTGCTGTGGTGTTGATTCCAATCCACGATGACCCCATGGGACAGAGTAGAACTGCTTCTTAGGATTTTCCTGCCTGTAATTTTTACAGAATTGTATCTCCAGGGCTTTCTTTGGTGGAGCCCCTTGGTTGGTTCAAAACAAACTCTAGGTTAATAAGTTGAACACATATCATTTGCACCAGAATAACACACACACACACACACACACACACACTTTAAAATAGAAATCCACAGATTGAGCCCTTCCAAAGAACTTCGGAGCACCCCCAAGTCACAAATATCCCATCCAAATTTTCTCAGTATGCTATTGTGCTTCAAGAGTCAATCTGGTTCTTCTCTTCTCTCCCTTTGTGGGGAGACACAGGGAAAGGCTGCTGTTCAGGCTGCTCTGTGTGGAGAGAAGAGGGGAGAAGGGAGCAGCTTTGAGCAGGGGGGGGAAAGGCATGACTGAGACACTGTGTCTTAATTGCTGGCACAGAAAAACACCTGGAGTCTCCCAGCTCTGCAGGCAGCGTCTTCAGAGTGGAGTAGATTCCTTCAGACTTCTCCACCAAGGACAGTCACTGGGCATCCCCAAGTTGTGCTGTGTTTTACCCTCCAGAGAGTAACCAGAAACTCTACTCCTTGCCCCTCAGCACACTGGTACCATACAAGAGCATCTTGTCTCAGAATTGAGTCCTATCTCAGAATGACAGCCTGTCCCTTCCCCAAGACCCTGTGCCTGAGGAGCTGAGCAACTCTAGCCACTGTGTGTCCTCTGGAAGAAACAAAAACACAGAACCAAAGAAAAATAGGCAAGAGAGATGACTGGGAAAGGGAAGAATGGGTGTTCCAAATTCTTGAGGGCTCACTGGCTCCCTGGAGACAAAGGAACACCCAGTCAAGAAGCCAAGGTGAAAATGAGACTGTCTCCAGATGAGAGAGCATCTAAGTCTGAGCAGAAGGAGGAAGGACATCCATGTCCCCCTGACCCCATGACCCAGTAGTGACATCACTGTTCTCGCCAATGTCCATGGTCTTGGGAGCTCCCTCTAGGGAAGTGGGAGCAGAGAGTGAACAGGGCTTCCCTGAGGGGAGTTGAACCTGAGGAGAGGGTGGGTGGAGAAGATCTAACGTCAGTTAATATTGTCCTGCTTGTGCATTTAACTAGGCGTTAACCACATATGTGCGCATGGAGGAGCCACCACTCATAGTTCTTGATTCAGGGACCCTACTCTACCCCATCAGCCCTGTCTTCTCTCATTGATTACATCCAAAAAGACTGGGAGATTTCAACTTCAAAATGGCAATGCTTGCTATTCTTGTCGTTTCTAATGATCAATATTCGTTAAGTCCAAATTCTATGCCCCAGTCTCTGTTAAGTCCACTCCAGTCAAGCCTTTGAACCCCCTTTCACACTTAACATGCTTAGATAGTGAAAACTTATCCTCAACTCTGCCTCAACAGCAGCTGTGCAGTTGATTGGGCTGAAACCTCTAGAGTTGTCCTTGACTCCTGTTTGTCTATTTCTCCCTATCGCCAGCCCACTGGGAAAGTCCCCTGTCTGTATCATCAGCATGCTCTCAGAATCCATCCACTTTAATGAGTGCTGTTGCTGACACTCTGGACCTGATCACTGCCATCTTTGGCCTGGATCACTGCTGGTGGTACTGACCCGCTCACCCTGTGTTCACCTCGCTTCCTAACTAGCTGGCAAACTGAGTTCTCTGGCTCATGTTAGGTCATGGTGTCACAGCTCTAGACCATCCACTTGTTCTCAGTTTTCTTCAGGACAAGAAAGCAAAATTCTGAAGGCCTCGGGGTCCTCCATGACCTAGCCTGGCCCACCACCTTTCTGATGTAACCCTCACCTCTCTCTTCCTTTGCTGCTGGTCATGCTAGCTGCTTCTTTGATACTTGAGTATCCCTTAGGGCCTGTGGATCAGCTCTTCCCTTGACATGTCCTGTTCTTCCCCCAGATGGCTTGGTGCATCTCTCCTTCATCCTCCACAAGTCTTTGTTCAAAGGTCACCTTCTCGGCAGGCCCTGCTCTCAACAACTTATCCACAATTCCGCTCCCTGCTCAGGCACTCCAGGCCCCCCTCACCTTAGCTGGCCCTGTCCTTTCTCCATGGTGGGGATCACCTGTATGTGCCACGGAAGGGGGGAAGGGGAAGCACGAGGGTTTCTGCACAGGCAGGGAGTGGCTCCGCAGTGCTGTGCCTAAGCTGCTGGCACAGAGGTACACAGCCAAGTCCCCCAGCTCTGAGGAGTTGATCCTCAGGGTGGAGGGTGACCCATCGGGCATATCAGCGGAGATCCGGTCCTTAAGCGTCTTGTCCTGCTGTATAAGAGCCCGACTGCGGAAATACACCAGCAGCTCCAGTCCCCGTGCCGAGGTCTGTCGGTACCAATAAAGGGTGTCGTGGCCTGAAATTGGCTCACATTTCATACTCACTGCATGTCCCATCTCTGCTACAATGTACTTGGGTGTCTGGGTCACGCCTGCATTTGGATGGTCTGTAGAAAGAGAGAATTTGAAAATGCAATAACAAACATCATTGTCATCATTACTGGGAATGTGGAAAATGCAGGTTCCTTATTTCTGGGGACACACCTGCCCCCAGGAGGCATAGGGTCACCCAGCAGAGGAGCCTGGTGGCCATAGCAGCAAGAGGCAGGGAGAGGCTTTCCCAGACTGTTGACATGAAGGGGGTTGGGGAGGAGTCTTGGCCCTCCATCCTCCACGTGGTGGAGGGCAATAACGATGCTGTCTGACACCCCAATGGGACTTCCTTTCTGAGGAGAGCAGCACCCTTTGTGGGATTGCCTCCAGGAAGGACCGAAATAAATTCTAGCAGCACTGGGGTGCAGGTGCTCCCTCAAAGACGTTGAGCAGCCCCATCCAGCTCCCTGTGCTTCAGTGACACACATGACATGGACCTTCTGCCTTCTCTGAAGCATCGTGGAGCAGAAGCCTGCTAGAATTCCCATTGGGCTGGACCTCAGGACCTCACAACCTGAATATCAGTCAATTCCAGCCTTAATTTCAAGAACTCTATCCCTCTCACTGTCATTCCTTTCTCTAGGACATGCAAAATCAAAACAACTCCCCCTTAGGGCTTGTCTCTTGGAACATTTCAACTTGGCTACTGTGGAGTTAAGGTTCTCTGTCAGCTTGGCTGGGCCTGGCTTTGAGTGGCTGGGCAGCTGGAGGTAGTCATTCCCCATGATGAGACTGGTAATCAGCTCCACAGTGGAATCTACTGGGGCAGCTGACCTGCTGCCTTAGGGATGTGGGCTGCTTCCTGTTCACAAGGAGAAGCGTGGAGAAAGGGCTCTGCAGCTTTTAGCACATTTGAATCCTGCGTGGAGCTGAGTCATTGTTCAGTGGCCTGCCATGTTGTCTGGTGATCTTGGGACTGTTAATGGACTTAAATCAATGCCCTGCCATGTGGTTTGGTAACATTGGGACTGTGCCATTTTATTTGTCAACCTTGGGTTTCTTAACCTCAGCAGCCAGCAGTTGCCCCAGTGAAGAGATACCTCTCGCTCCAGTGGGCCAGGAGCAAGAGGCAGAGCTGAAGCCCAAGGCTGAGGGGCTTTCACCTGGCCCCTAGATCCTTGGCACTTTGAACTTGGACTTCTAGCCTCCAAAACTGTAAGAGAATAAATCCCTGTTTGTAAAAGCCATCCCATTTGTGGTATATTATCTGTTAGAGGGGTAGTTCTGGTAGCGTAGTGCCTAAGGCATTTGACTGCTAAGCAGAAGACTTGTGGTTCAAACCCACTAGCCACTTCTTGGAAGGAAGATTGGTCAATCTACTTCCATGAAGATAGCACCTTAAAAACCCAAGGAGGGGTCGCTATGAGTCTGGACTGACTCGATGGCAGTGAGTTGTTTTTTTTTTTTTTTTTTTTTTTGTATCTGTTAGAGCGACACAAGGGAAACAAGGCATCTGGCATGCTCACGACCAAGGGCCTTATCAAAGCCCTGAGGAGAGAGAAAATTGTGGAGAATTGATCTGTGCTGAAGGCTGAGCCCAATGTCCATGTGTTGTGTGACGTCCGTGAGCCCACAGTGCAATGTCGCCTGTAGGTCTGCATGTCCACCCTGGTGTGAGTGCCCCCCCTAGCTTCCCAAGGTGAGGCTCAACATCGCAGGAAACGTCAGGCACTGGGATGCCCTGTGCGGTGATGGAGGAAGCCCTCAGCAGCTAGTTCTCATCTCCCTCTAACTCTTAGCAAGGCTCTAAAACCTCTTCAGTGATTAAGACCTGACTCAATAGCCAAGCAGCCAGCACCCACAGATCAACTACTTCTGGTAGTGAGGTGACAAATCTGGAAAGTGGGGTGTGCATAAGTAACAAGACACCTGTGCTCAGAGAGGACAGATGGACCTGTCTTTCTGCTTGCACAGAGATACACTGCTCCAAGTCCCAAACCCGGGGGTATGTGGAGACGACAGACACAGAAGCACATGGCCGTCAGCTTGGGGGTATGGCAGAGACTTTCCTAACGGTGGGGGTGCCGGTGTGTGGGGGCATAACTCTACACATGACAGCCATCTGAAGCTTCCCTGGCATTGCAAGCTCACCACTGGTCGGAAGCCATTTGTGCAACAAAGGAAGGAGTCTCAGGTCTTCCCTCCCCTCTCCAGCTCTGGCTCAGTGTCTGAAAATGGGCTCAGGATTCAGAGTCCAAGCCTGAGCTTTTCCTTAGTTCCCCACAGCCTGGGCTCCTTGCCTCCGCAGAGCCTGTTGGATGGCGGTGGAGCCACAGCACCTCCTAGTGGCCAAGAGGGCACAGCCTCTGAAAAGAAGCCTTGGTCAGGCCCCAAAGTGAGCCACGTGGTCTTCCTTTGTTTCAGCGGTAAAGGAGTTATAGCTATTCAAAAATATTGTCTCCTGTTTCTAAGACTGAACATCTGAGAGAGGGGTAGTGAAGCCAGGTAAAATGAAGTCGGGATGCCAGCTCTACTGCAGGTAAAGTGAGGGCAGTGAGCAGGCAGGCACACTCCCGAATTGAATTTCCCTGCCCCTGACTAGCCCTCCACCACTGCCATCAAGTGGATTCTGATTCACAATGACCCCCATTGGGTTGCAAAGGCTGTAAATATTTACAGAATTAGATTGCCTCATCTTCCTCCCAGGGAATGACAGGCTTTGGGTTTCTGAGGTGATAAATCTTTTTGGAAGTAGATTGCCCAGTCTTCCTTCTGTGGAGTGGCTGGTGGGTTTGAACCACCAACCTTCTGGTTAGCAGTCAAATGCCTTAGGCACTATGCCACCAGAGCTCCTTAGAACATCTCACCAGCAGGAGGCTGGAACTGAGCATGGTTGGTCCTTTTAAACTCACTAATCACCTGACATTGACTAAGGAAGACCGAAGAAGAGTTGATGTTTTTGAGTCGTGGTGTTGGCGAAGAATGCTGAAAGTACCATGAACTGCCAGAAGAATGAACAGATCTGTCCTGGAAGAGGTGCAGCTGGGGTGCTCCTTGGAAGCGAGAATGGCCAGACTTCATCTCACCTCCTTTGGTCATGTTGTCAGAAGGGGCCATTCCCTGGAGAAGGAGATCATGCTTGGTAAAGTGGAGGGTCAGCAACAAAGGGGAAGGCCCTCAGCGAGATGGACTGACACGGTGGCTGCGTTGATGGGCTCAGCTAGAGCGAGGAGAGTGAGGCTGACACAGGACGAGGCAGCATCTCACTCTGTTGTGCATCAGTCTCTGTGAGTCAGAGGTAACTCGACAGCACCTGACAGCAACATAACAACAACATGCCTGTGGATGGAGTCCCTTTGGGGAACAAGGTTTCCTTTGTTGTGTTCATGAGGCCTTATCAGTGTAGGGTATGTTTCAGCCCATTGGTTTTGAGACACAAAGGAGCAGATAGAGCAAAGAAGGCAGATGGGGTTGGGGTGGAGACCAATGCTGTCAGAAGATGAGGGAAGCAGACTCATCTACAAGGCCAGGACCTCCAAGGATGGACTGTTAGAGAAGCTGAGACAAGGAATTTCCCCCAGAGCCCACAGAGAGCCTTCCCTGGGAGTCAGTGCCTTGAGTTTAGACTCTTAGGTTAGACTCTTAGTCTCCTGAATTGTGACAAAATAAATACATGTTTGTCAAAGCCACCCTCTTGTGGTGATTCTATTATAGCAATACCATGAAACTGAGAGAAACAACAAGATTAAAAGGCATCATAATGACTTGCCTATTATAAAGATGCTCAGAGATGCCCCAAATTTAAATATATACTGTACTTCTATCAACAAAATTCCTTGTAAGCATCTAGGAAAGAGCAATCTAAGTCCATTTTTTTTCATCAACACACTCTCTTTTCCCAAATCTTGATTGTTCCAGGCCTTCTCTAGAATTTCTTTCCATCATAGCTTTTTAGTTCCATGAGAATTATACAAGTGTAATCACTTACTCTGCTCTGCCATCACCTGATCCTGGAAGATTTAGCTACTTTTTTAAAACTTTAATTTAAAAAAAAAATTGGTCCTGTTGTTTTATGAATAACAGCAGTGTTAACAACATTTCTTGGAGTCAAGTGACTTTTCCCTTTAAATTTCCACGTGCATTCTGATGAAGTCGTTGCATTTTCCAATCTATTCTCCTGCATCTTATCTCATGTGACCTTCTGTAGGGAGAGATGTGACATTAACAATATCTAGATCTTCTAAAACAAGCATGCAACTATTGCCAATTTTCAAAGACCTATATTTGCAGCAAAAGGAGCTCTGGTGTTGTAGTGGTTAAGGCATTTGGCTACTAACCAAAAGGTCAGTGGTTCCAACCCACCAGCCACACCAGGGAAGAAAGACAGGGCAATCTGCTTCCATAAAGATTTACAGCCTTAGAAAAGCAATGCTGGTTGCTGTGAGTCGGAATCAACTCAATGGCAGTGAATTTTTAAATTTAATTTAATTTAATTTTTAATATTCGCAACACAGAGTCTATCACTTAGCCCCTGCTACAATTGTGCTGGGCAACAAACCTACCTAAAACACACCAGCTTAAAACAACAAATGTTTATTTTGGCTCATCAGTCTATGGGTTGGATGGACAGTCCTGTGAAGCTTGCTGAGTATTATAGATGAAAGTATTTTTTTCATGTATGTGTTTTGCAAATATTTCCTGCAAGTGTGGCTTCTCTGTTCATCCTCTGAGTCTTTTCACAAAGCAAACATTTTTAAATTTTGATGTGGAAATCTCTCTTGGAAGATTCTTAGTGATGACAGATGTGGCCTTAAATAGAAGTGGAATTGAGTCAGTGAAACTCCTGGTTTATAGAAGTAAGTATAAGACAGAATAACCAAAAGTGATATCAATGTACAAAACAGCTTCAGAAAGAGGTACAAAACCCAAAGACTCCAAGAAGACAGTCTGAGACGTTCCAGGGCGGTCAGCCTTGAGAGAAAAACAGGTCCACGTGGGTGGAGGCCTTCCAGAGCTGAGAGGCTCAGAGCCATCAGACAGCGGCCTCTCTTGTCCTTCTGGTGGGTTAAGGAGCCCCATCCCTGGGAATGGAATGTGTACACATGACCATATGCTTTAGCTCAACCTGTATTAACCCCGTATTTGCCCACTGGGGTGCATGGACTTTTGGAGTCTTTTGAAAGTCCGTCCATTGCCCACTTAACACATGAGTGAGTAAACTCTTTCTTCTCTCTCAGTGGGACTGAACTGGCTCTGCGTTGCTCTGAACACAGGCCCACATTTTTGAGTAACAATAGCACTATCTCTCTCTACATGGTTGTTCTTTCCCAAAACGAGGAGTATCAAATGTCTATCATGTCCCGCTGTGAAAATGGAGGGGACAGAGACACTTGCCACTTCATAGAGAAGGAAAACACTCACCAATGTCTTGAGTGACGATTATAATTAGACAATATGGAGAAGGTGGTGAAAATCATTCTGTTGATGGGAATTACAAGAGCAAATGTCTAGAGAGACACAGAGTCTTGTAAGAATGTTTACAAAGAGATGAAGTGCATGCAAATGCACAAAACCATGAAATGTTATGCAGTCCTGATTCTAAGATTTAAACACCCTCCCAAAGTGAGACTTCATCTTGTGAACAGTGGAGAGTCATTGAGTGAGTTCAAATTGGGAAGTGTGCTTTAGAAGAATATGATGGTGCCACCGGTAGAATAAATTGGGGCTTTTGCTCATTGAAAAAGGCAGCAAATCATCCCCAAATTTATATGTCAGGGGGACATGTGTGTGATTGCCTTATCATCGAAGTGACAGGTTAGGGGACTGTTGACAACTCCAGTTGTTGTAAACAGTCACTCGAAACCATTTTGTCTCTTTCAATTCATTTATTTATTCATTGACTCAACACATACTCCTTTACTGGCTTCTTTGTCTGACACACACTGTTAGTGAGCATCGTGTTGCGAATGTCAAACTCCCTGCCCACAGGACCTAGGAGAGACGGACATTCATTCGTTCAGAGGATATTTACAACGGAATGTCTGCTACACTTCAGTCACTGCTCTAGGAGCATGGTGGGTACAGCAGAAATGTCTGCCCTCGTGAGATCGCCTTGCATGGAGGAGAAAGATAGCACACGGTAAACACAGTGTATCAGTAAACTGTAAGCAAGTATTGTCGACAGTTGCTATCAAGTCAGTCCTGATGGCCCCCTATGTCACAGAGTAGAACTGCTCCACAGGGTTTT
>NW_006922225.1:9545-11238 GCF_000298275.1 Orycteropus afer afer | reverse complement strand
CTGGTCTTTAGAAGTAAGTATAAGACAGAATAACCAAAAGTGATATCAGTGTACAAAACAGCTTCAGAAAGAGGTACAAAACCCAAAGACTCCAAGAAGACAGTCTGAGACGTTCCAAGGCGTTCAGCCTTGAGAGAAAAACAGGTCCACATGGGTGGAGGCCTTCCAGAGCTGAGAGCCTCAGAGCCATCAGACAGCAGCCTCTCTTGTCCTTCTGGCGGGTTAAGGAGCCCCATCCCTGGGAATGGAATGTGTACACATGACCATACGCTTTAGCTCAACCTGTATTAACCCCGTATTTGCCCACTGGGGTGGATGGACTTTTGGAGTCTTCTGAAAGTCCATCCATTGCCCACTTAACACATGAGTGAGTAAACTCTTTCTTCTCTCTCAGTGGGACTGAATTGGCTCTGCGTTGCTCTGAACACAGGCCCACATTTTTGAGTAACAATAGCACTATCTCTATCTACAAGGTTGTTCTTTCCCAAAATGAGAAGTATCAAATGTCTATCATGTCCCGCTGTGAAAATGGAGGGGACAGAGACACTTGCCACTTCATAGAGAAGGAAAACACTCACCAATGTCTTGAGTGATGATTATAATTAGACAATATGGAGAAGGTGGTGAAAATCATTCTGTTGATGGGAATTACAAGAGCAAATGTCTAGAGAGACACAGAGTCTTGTAAGAATGTTTACAAGGAGATGAAGTGCATGCAAATGCAGAAAACCATGAAATGTTACGCACCTCTGATTCTAAGATTTAAACACCTTCCCAAAGTGAGACTTCATCTTGTGGACAGTGGAGAGTCATTGAGTGAGTCCAAATTGGGAAGTGTGCTTTAGAGGACTATATGGTGCCACCGGTAGAATAAATAAGGGCTTTTGCTCATTGAAAAAGGCAGCAAATCATCCCCAAATTTATATGTCAGGGGGACATGTGTGTGATTGCCTTATCATCGAAGTGACAGGTTAGGGGACTGTTGACAACCCCAGTTGTTGTAAACAGTCACTCAAAACCATTTTGTCTCTTTCAATTCATTTATTTATTCATTGGCTCAACACATACTCCTTTACTGCCTTCCTTGTCTGACACACACTGTTAGTGAGCATCAGTGTTGCAAATGTCAAACTCCCTGCCCACAGGACCTAGGAGAGACGGACATTCATTCGTTCAGAGGACATTTACAACGGAATGTCTGCTACGCTGTAGTCACTGCTCTAGGAGCATGGTGGGTACAGCAGAAATGTCTGCCCTCGTGGAGATCGCCTTGCATGGAGGAGAAAGATAGCACACGGTAAACACAGTGTATCAGTAAACTGTAAGCAAGTGTTGTCGACAGTTGCTATCAAGTCAGTCCTGATGGCCCCCTATGTCGCAGACTAGAACTGCTCCACAGGGTTTTGTAGGTTGTACCTGCAAACATTACAGCCTAGAAAACCCAGTGGGGAAGTTATACCCTGTCATATAGGGTTGAGTCAACTCAATGGCATTCAAAAACAACATCAATAATCTTTTGTGTGTGTGTGTGTGTGTGTGTGATTTCGGTGAAGGTTTACAGAGCAAATTCACTTTCCATGCAGGGGTTCACATATACTTTGTCTCATGACATTAATCACAGGTTACCACAATGCAACAGCTCCCCTCCCCCTTCCTCCCCATAGTTACCTCTTCCCTCTGTCCATCCCTCCAT
>NW_006922225.1:6488-7184 GCF_000298275.1 Orycteropus afer afer | reverse complement strand
AAGGTTATGCTTGCTTCATAAAATGAGTTAGGGAGGATTCCATCCTTTTCTATGTTTTGGAATAGTTTGAGCAGGATTGGTATCACTTCTTCTCTGAATGTTTTGTTGAGTTCTCTGGTGAAACTGTTTAGGCCAGGACTTTATTTTAACTGCTAATTTTTTGATGACCTGTTCAATTTCTTCTTTTGTGATGGGTCTGTCCAACTTTTTCACATCAATCTGTGTTAATTTAAGTATGTGGTGTGTTTCTAGAAATTCGTCCATTTCTTCCAGATTTTCAAATGTCTTGGAGTAGAGTTCTTCATAGTATCCTGATATTATCCTTTTTATTTCAGTTGGTTCTGTTGTGATGTCACCCATTTTGCAAAAACAACATCAATAATCTTAATGAAACCGAATCACCAGGTCTTTCTTCTGTAGTATCATTGGGTGGGTTAGAACCACCAACCTTTAGCTTAATAGTTAAGCACAAATCATTTGTGCCACACAAGGACCTTCTGAGAAAGTATATCTGAAAGTGTCCAATCAGAAAGCATTCAGCACTATGGGCAATCCCAACAGGAATAGAACAGAGCTGCAGATTAGGGCTGCAGCAGGAGGGAACGGCAGGCTTATGGAGTTAAACGGAGCAATCAGAGCAGGCCCATGGACATTTACACACAGACAGGAAGATGCAAAAGAAGTAGGGTGAGGTGA
>NW_006922225.1:2916-3588 GCF_000298275.1 Orycteropus afer afer | reverse complement strand
AACAAGCAAGAAGTGCCTTGTTCTTGGAGATTTGCAAACAAAATGCTGGGCAGTGGAATTAAGACTTACTCTCACCCTAGAAAATACAGTGGGTTTCAATGGTCCATACCTTGAGTTTTCCCTGTGATGGGGCATTGTGAAGCCACAAACCCACTTCCTTAAGTGGTGGAGGCTCTGGAGTGTTGAGATAAGGCTGTGTTTCTTGGGATAACCAAGTAAGTTCTTTGGTAATGGAGAAGAACAGTTTGAGTCTCTGTTAGTGCTTTTGGCATATGGTTATCCTGCTGAGTCCCCAGAGCCCAGGTGCACAGGCACTTTTTAATGAAGAGCAAACACTGTGCAGGCTAGCTCGTGTCCCCTGAGGGGCCTTCGTCCCCTGTGGGTTCTGTTGGACACAGAACCTGTAACCAAGCAGCTGGGTGTGGTTGGCAGAATGATCCTCCTCTCCCTTAAAGGTGCCCGTGTCCTAGGCCCTGGACACTGTGGCTGTGTTAAGTCGCACACCCAGGAGTTCAGCATGCCACTGGAATCAAGGTTGCTGAGCAGCTGACCTCAGATGGGAGCATGATCCTGAATTTTCCAGGGGGGCTCAAAGTGATCACAAGGGACTTTAAATGTGGAAGTCAGAGTGAGCAGTGGGAGAAAGACTTGCCCAGCCATTGCCAGCATGAA
>NW_006922225.1:0-1676 GCF_000298275.1 Orycteropus afer afer | reverse complement strand
TTTAAGTCAAATATCAAAGAATCTTAAAACCAAAGGAATTAAGATTCCCAATCAAATCCATTTGATCTTAAACCTAGTCATTACAGGTATTGTTGTTGTTGTTGTAAGTGCCGTCTAGCCGGCTCCAACTCATAGCGACCCATGTGCAACAGAGCGAAACACTGCCCACTGTGAGCCAGCTGCACAACCCTTGCTGTGCTTGAGCCCATCACTGCAGCTGCTGTGTCATCCAAGTCTTTGAGGGCTCTCCCCATTTTTGCTGACCCTCCACGCTACCAAGCATCCTTCTCCAGGGAATGGCTCCTTCTGACAACATGACCTAAGTGAATGAGATGGAGTCTGGCCATTCTTGCGTCCAAGGAGCATTCTGGCTGCACTTCTTCCAGGACAGATTTGTTCATTCTTCTGGCAGTTCATGGTATTTCCAGTATTCTTCACCATTATAGATGAGTTTGCTCAAATCAACCCTTCTGTTGTTAACTGAATTTCACCTGAGCAATGTCCTGCACACTCAGTGAGGAGTTGTTTGGAGAAGGCAACAGCCTAGGAGGGGGGGCACATAGCTTCTTTGTCCCCAGAGCAGTTACCAGTCCGGCTCAGGATGCCGACTCACTGACAGTGGGTGAGAGTCAGAGGCACCAAGCATGGGGTTCTCACCAAGGGCCCCTGAGTTATTCTGGGTCCCCTAAGGGCTATGCTGCTGCTGTCCACTGCCATCAGGTCAGCCCGCATCTCCCACCAACCCCTTCCATGCACAAAGGGAAGGAGCGCTGCCCCCAGCCGCGCCATACCCACGGCGGTTGGGGATGGGACTTTGCAATCCGCAGAGTTTCACTGGCTGATTTTTTAAGTAAATTTCCAGACCTTTCTTCCCTGTTCTTGGTCTGCAAGCTCTGCTGACACCTGTTTTCCTCACAACAATGCACATGCCTCGACTGAGAGATGGTGGTGGCTGCCCTGAGGTGCCCTGTCTGGGAATTTGACCAGGTCTCCTGATGAGCCAGAGGTACACCTGTTCTCTAGGGGATCCAGGATGCCTCAAGCCTTGGATTCTGACTCACGGGGCCCCACAGTGTTTATACACACACGTCTCAGGACACTGGGCCGAAGCAATAGAAAGTCCTGTGTGGAGACTGGGTCCTCCATCCTAGAGCAGAAATTATTTCTGCAAATAGAGTGTCTTCACCAGTCAAAGACAAAAAGGCTCATAAAGAAAAGTACAAACACTGCAATTAAGAAGCAGCAGGAGGGGAAAATCAGCAGAAGCAAACTCATGAAGATTCTAAGTGTTGGAATGATTAGAAAGACTGTGAAACAGCTGTGTTTGCTGTGTTCAAAGACCAAAAGATAAACTTGGAACATGTCATCAGGGAACCAGCTACTAACTGTAGAAAGTAATGTAGCCTCCTACTTTGGCGAGTAGTGACTGGGATCCTAAAACTTGCAAGTGGCCATCTAGATGCAATGATGGTCTCTCCTTACCCAGAGCAAAGGAAAATGAAGAAAACCAAAGATTCATGGAAACAATTAGTCCAAGCGATTGCTACACCATGAGATTGTCAGCCTAATGACCATGAGACCAGAAGAACTAGATGGTGCCCAGCTACCACTGTCAACCCACTCAGAGGGGGATCTATGTAGGAGATCCTGGATAGAGTGGGAGAACAATGTGGAAC
>NW_006922224.1:1369203-1372266 GCF_000298275.1 Orycteropus afer afer | reverse complement strand
GGGGTGGCAGCCTGCTGGAAGCTTTGGGTCCTAGTCACATGGCCAGCAGGGGGCATGATGGATGCAGCCATATCTAAGAAAAAAAGAAAAAAATCAGCCATTGAAAACCCTGTGTAGTGCAGTTTGGACTGCCTCTCTTCAAAGCCCAAGCAAGACCTTTGCCCAGAGCTTGTGGGTAAGACCTCCAGTTCCCCATTGATCCTACAGCACAGCCCAGCAAAGAGGAGCCCAGGCAGAGGAAGAGCTGGGAGGACAAGGAGGGAAGCCACTTAATTTATCATTTTTGTCTCCAAGTGCAGAAAAGGCCCCTTTGCATACATGGCGAACTTTCTCCCTCCAGAATAGACACCTTGGACACATGGCTGGGAGCGTGTACAGGAAACAAGGCCTTGCTAATTCCCTAAGGGTTTCATAAGCTGTGTTTACAATGATGACCTTCTACCTGTCACTTGGCTGTGGAGAGCAGGGGAGAGAGTTTGTCTGCTGTCTTTGCCAAGATCCCCAGAAGGCCTGAGTTGGGGTAGAAAGGGCAGCCCTGTGGAGTTGGCACAGCCACACAGCCCAGCAAGTGACCCTGGCTGTGAGGGCAGACCCTGACGATGCTGATGCTACTCCTGATCCTCATGCGTGGCCTGAGCGCCTCCCTGTAGGCCCAGGCTCCCCTGTCCTTCCCTGTGGAGGAGAGGACATGAGCACAGACAGGGCAGGGGCTGGACTTGGGAGATGGGGACAGGGAGCAACTGAGACCCAGGGTGGGAGGCCTGTGCCCATCCCTGATAAGAAGACCAGCATTTTGTAGTCAGGAGTTAGATCTGCGTTAGGCAATGGCCAGAGAGAGTAAAAGATCCACAGCCAACTTGGTTTGTCCTGCCCCTTGGGCGTTGGGGTGGGGGTGGGGGCTGAAAGAATCTTCTAGAAGGAGAAAGGGATCCTGTGCTCTGAGTTGGGGTCCATAAAGTGAGCCTCACAGATGCCTGAGGGTGCTGGCTGGTGTCTGGTGGGGCCATGGTGGATTTGCAGATGGGAAGATGGGGGACAGCACATGGCAAAGTGTGGCATGATCTCCCAGAATTCAGAGACATGGTACATAAAGGCCATCAGAGCAGACAAGGATATTCCTGGGACGAAGGAGCACCAGAACGTGTCCCCAATCAGGCTGTTGGTCATGTGTCACAAGGCTGGGATGGGTCTGCTCATGGGCAGCTCTGACCTGGATCAGTGACACGATCAACGCTCCTTATCTGGCTTCTCCTCAAACTCGTTTCTTTGTCCCCATAGACAACTGCACTGTTGACAGTGATTGACCTGAGTCAGCTGCAAGCAAAGGTCAGTGGGAGTCAGGGTGCAGACAGGGGACCCTGTTCTGCTTGGAGGGTGGCTTTAGGACTCAGTCCTAGCTCAAATTTCCATCCCGGGACACTTAGGGGAGGTCTCCCCCACTTCCTAGGTGTGTCCTCCCCACCAGCCACGGGGTACCCTTCTCAAGTTGCTCACCACCTGCTACCCATGCGCGCCCCCATGGGCCTTGGTCAGTATCACAGCTTTCTCAGAACTGGAGGACTAAACAGCTTCTGCCATCACACAGTGAGGGCACCCCCACATCTGCCTCTGCCCTCCACCCCCAGCGTGGCAGCTGACCCCTCCTTCTTCTCTGTTCCAGGGGCAGGGGCCCGGCATCCCCACAGCAGTGCTGGGCAGCACCTCAGGACCTTCTGTCCCTGCCAGACATGGAAGGAACCCCTGCTCTGGGCCTGAACCAGTCCCCCGCCTGTCCCCTCCCTCCCTCGAAAGACACCCGGTGGTCCCTCCCCCCATGTCTACCCTTTCATCCTCCCTAACCTGCCCTCTAAATCTCACAAAATAAAGAGCTTTAAAACAGTGACTCCACTTGTCTACTGAAGTTCTGCAGTGTGGGCCACATGGGCGGCCCCTTGGGTGGCTGTCTGGAATGAGGGGACAGGAGTAACTGGGGAAGAAGACAGATGCTCAGTTTACAGGATTATGAAGTAGGCGGGGCTGCTGCAGCCTGCTCTGAGAGAGGCCTGCATTGGGGAGGCTCTCTGCATGTCCTGCACCCTCAGGAACCCAGACTCCAGACAGAGGGCATGCTCTGAGACAGGACATTGAAGAATGTCTGGGACAAGGACAAGGAGTTGGGCAAACCCTAGCTCACAAGCAGAGCCAGGAGCAAAGGTTGCTTGTTGCAGTCACCAGGCACAGATCTCCCCCTCCACCCTGGCAAGCTCGGTGTTGCAGCACTAATTTTTCCGAAAGAAATTTATAAAGTCCAACAAACCGCATCCCAGTAGACCACTGAGTAACTGATGAACTGACTCTAAACATCACCTAGACATAGTTTGTGCATGAAATCAAACAATTTAGAAAAATATAAAAGAGGAGTCTTTCCCTCCTCCCTGCTGGGGGGAGTCTCTCTTGACCAGGCACGGAGGGTGCCGCCCCTTGCCCCCTGTAGCTCCATCCACAATTGGGGATGGCTCCTTCAGGGTCCAATGGAGTCCTGTCATAGGGGACCATCAAAAGGGGGAGGCCAGGCCGCCAAATCACAGCCCTCAAGCTGCAGCTTGTCCTGGGCTCACCTGGGGAGGGAGCAACCTTCCCCCCTGCCCACTTCCCTGCTCAGGTGGGCAGCTGGTCGACCTTATCACAATGCCAAGGAGCCCATGACTCCATATGCCCACAGCTTTCTTCCCCATGTCTGTTTAAAAGGTCATTTGTGGAGGTCATGTGTGGCGTGGAATCATATTGGTGTCATTTTGGGGTTTCAGTTGGATTCTGCCAAGATCTTATTGACACCTGCAATCCAACTGAGCCCACTGAGATGATCCAGAGCACAGGTCTGACCCTTTTTCCACTCTCACTTTTGGGGATAGCATGTGGGTTCTAGAATATTCTAGGGGACTGGTGGATGCAGAATTATCCACTCTTTGAACATTTGGATTGAGATCATCTGCCCAGATCCTGAGCATGTATTGAAATCTCCCTCTACCGCACACACATATGTATGCACACTCAGCAGCTGGGGATCTCCTGTGCAGTTGGGTG
>NW_006922224.1:1309748-1354526 GCF_000298275.1 Orycteropus afer afer | reverse complement strand
TGCAAAGGCACCATGGAAGAAAGGCCTGGCTATCTGCTTCTGTAAAGACTACAGCTCAGAAAACCCTGTGGAGCAGTTCTGCTGTGTCACCTGGGGTCACCATGTGTTGGAACTGACTCCTGGGCCACAGATACGTGAAGGACAATGAAACTGTGGAATTGAGAAAAGAGTTGGGGTGGGGTGGGGGTGGGGCATTATCCCAGACAGTGGATGAGCAGCTGAAGCCAATAGTGACTAGGCCATACTCTCCAGTACCACACATTTCACTCCTGGCAAACCTGCAGGCTTTCACTCAGAATCCTGTCACTCTTGCTTTGGACACTTCTTCCGTACTTTGGTGATCTATGAGCCCACAGATCAGAGGCATCAAGTCAGAAAGAGTGAAATCTTCTACAACTGCACTACCCAGTATGGTAGCCATAGGTGGCTACTGCACACTTGAAATGTGGCCAGTCCGAATGGATATGTGATGTCAGTGCAAGTTACGCACCAGGTTTCAAAGACTTAGTATGAAAAAAGGAATATAAAAGTCACATTAATAATTTTTATATTAATTACATGTTGAAATGATATTTCATATATTGGGCTAAATAAAATATATTAAAAATAATTTCATCTATTTCTTCTTACTATAAAATTTGAAATCGCGTATGTGGCTTCCATTTCCTTCCTACTGGGCTGTGCCATTGTGGAAGCAGGCAGATGCACAATTTGTCCATTCATTTACTCATTCAACAGATAGTTACTGAGTGTCTTCTGTGTGTTGAGCACTGGGCTAAGGGACAAGAACAGGGCAATGAACACAGTTCCTCACTCATGAAGCAAGTGGCACTCACCAGGTACCAGAAAGGTAACAAAAGAAAATATGAAAACAAAAAAGTAACACTAGGGATCAAAACACAGGGGACACGTCATCAGGAATATCTTAGGTTATTAGAGTTTCCAGGGCTACTAGAGTTAATGGTCAGCCCTATTAACTTATGGACCAAAAATCTCAAGTAGCTGTCCAGCTGATTTTGACTCATGGTGATCCTGTGTGGGTCCGAGCTGATTTTTTGGAAGGAGATCACTAGGCCTTTCTTCTGAGGCACCTCTGAGTGGACTCAGAACGCCACCCTTTCAGTCAGCAGCTGCCCACTTAAGAATTCATACCACCAGGGATTCTCTGCATAACTTAGAGCACCTTCTTGTTTCAGGGCAGCATAGGTGCTTGGTAACGATGGGTCCCTGAGCCACTCAGGAAAGCTTCCAGTGTATAGGCTCTGATGTGGCCTGCGTTGTGTTATAGACACACACATACTGAGAGATACTAGATGGCAGCAACGATGTTTTATGACACACACCCACTGTCATTAAGCTGATTCTGACTCACAGGGATCCTATGAGAAAGACTTCTATTGGGTTTCCAAGACTGTAAATCTTTACAGAAGCAGACTGCCACATCTTTCTCCCACAGAGTGACTGGTTTGAACCGCTGACCTCTGGTCAGCAGCCTAATGCTTTAACCACTACACCACCAGAGCTCCTATATGTCACACAGAAGATGTTAAATACATAGACAAATACATATGGAATAAAATCACATTGTCCTGTCTACTTATTTAAAAAAGCAATTAAATGTATAATACACCTTAGACAATGAGTGAATAGACCAAATAACTAAATAACTTCAGTTATTTTCTTTTTTAAATGCCCTCTTTCAAGAATATAAATTCCTGCAAACTTGATGATACAAACAAAAAGTTGTGGAAAATCCAAACAACATTCTCTCTTGTAGCCACAAAGATGAAATACTAAGAGGACCAACTGTGGGAAATACTCTCTGACCAAGAGCATGATGATGTCTCTTTCTTCTTTGAGGCGATTTAAAAAAATGTTAAGAGTCACCAAAAAAAGAGTCATATGAGGAAATATTTTGCTTATAATTCTTAGCACATTTTTAGTATCAGTCAAGATAATCAGTCATATTAAAAATATATAATTTAATTTTCAAATAATAACTTTGTTCATCTTTTTCCTGAAGTACATTGTCAAAAGAATGCAAAGCAGAATGCAACTTTGTACACTGGCTGACACACAACACAGTGTTCTGATATGAAAGCAGAGATTATCTTTTTATAAAATGAACTTGGTCTGGGGGGTGGGGGTGGGAGAGTGTGAACAAGAGCGAGCGCACAGGAAGAAAAAATCACAAAGCACCAGAGGCCTGTTTCAATGAGTGGACGCAACATCCCTCTCAGTACCTCGTGTCTCTGAAATCAATGCTTCGTGTATTATGTGCTTCTATAAACACATGTTCATTTAACTTAAGATAACAATGAAGCAAATATAACTATACAGCCATCAGTTGCCTTTACCAAAAGGGTAACAAGCTCACCAACAAGCTCAAGTCTACCCCAAATTTCTAATAGCCAGGATTTTTAGATTTCTAGTGAGCCCCTTCTCCCCTCACAGATATATAGAAAATGCTGCCCACTCCCCTAGGAGCCCCCTTCCCTGTCATAATAAGGGGAGGGGTTAAGTTCATCTTGAATAGGCTGGAGGGCAAACCTTGTCCAAACCCCAGCCTGAGGAAGTTATCTTGCGGTGCAGACAGTGTGTGCCCATGCAGTAGGGTAAGCCATGTATGCCCCATTTGGTACAACCTTATAAGACACACTTTAATAAATACACAGGCACCCCTGAACCATCCTCCACCACCTCCTCCAGCATGGCCCACTTCGGGTCAAAGTCCATTGTGATTCCTGTGGTCCCGCAGACCCCAAAGCTTCCAGACTTGGTTAGGGGTTATACAGCTGGCCTGGGTGGAAAGGTCTTACTTTCAGTGCCAGTGAGTCCTCCCTGGGGCTGCAGTCTTCCACAGGTGAAGACGGCTTTCCTTAGCTGCCCTGTGACAACTGGGTCTCACATTTCCTGAAACTAGATCTGTGGAAGGAGTCTCTGACATGAAAAACAGAGAAAGAAAGAAAATAAAACAAAAGCAGGGGTGAGGAAGATCAATTAGCCTTTTAAAGAGACAAATCACCCACCAGAAGGGGTCATCAATCATGCAGAACTCGACCAAGAAGTAAATGGGGGAAGAGGCTGGACACCTCTCACAGGTTGTCACCTGCCTGGTAGGAAGACCCCTGGCCAGAGGCCAACACGGAGAGGCCCCTGAATGGTCAGGGGAAGGTATGGGGCGGGGGGCAGTTGGTGGTGGCTCCAGGCAGAACTGATCATATGCTGGTGGCAGTTCTGATCCCAGGTGCCCACTGCCACCCTGGAGGGTCCACCACGGACCAACTGCAGCCAAGCATCCCCTAATGTGAGGGCTCCAGGGAGATAACTCCTCTGCGTGGTTCTCACCTCTTCTGACTGTCCACTTGGAATATCGGCTTGTACAGCTCTGGAATTTTCCGTTCCATCATGGGCCTGAGGCTCTCTTTTAGTTTGTTGTAGTTCTTTTTCAGCTCCTGCTGATACTCCCTCTGGTCCACAGTGATGAGGCGCTTGTTCTTCTCAACGGCCTCCCCACATCTGAGCCAAAAATATCGGGGGGGGGGGGATACAGCTTCATTTCACTTGAATTAGAAGTGCTTAGGAATGTGGAGACAATGATACTGTGTATTCTTGAGTAAGGCTTGGCTGCTCATTGAAAGGTCAGTGGTTCAAACCCACCGAGCAGCTCTGCAGGAGGAAGGACCTGGTGATCTGCTCCCAAAAAGATGACAGCCATCCCAAATCAGCCAGTGAAAACCCTATGGGTCACAAAGGTCCAGTTCCATTGTGTATGGGGTCTCCATGAGTCAGGGGCTATTTGACAGCAGCTAACAACAAAAACATTGTGGCTACTCCAAGGTGAGACATTAACTTAGAAATCAGTCCAAGATGATTGAAATCCCGAAGGTTCAGACAGAAGCAATTGTAAAGTTGCTCCACAGGAACACTTTCTGAATCAAGGCACACAGGGCTCCCATAGAAAGAGCATCCTCTGCCAAAGACGAGCTCACAACAGAAAATTACAAACCACATAAGGAAACCATCTACCATGAGGGAGAGCTGGCAGTTGCAATAAGCAGAAAAATCAGCCCAAGAAAAACTAGAGATAATAATGAAACAATGAGAAAAGACCAAAGCCAATTAATAAAGAAAAAAAATCCACTCAATTCCAACTCATGGTGACCCTCTAGGGCAGAAGAGAACTGCCCCATAGGGTTTCCAAGGCTGTAAATCTTTACGGAAGCAGACTGCCTCATCTTTTCTCCCATGGAGTGGTCGGTGGCTTCAAGCCACTTACCTTTTGGTTAGCAGCTGAATACTTCAACGACTATGGCACCAAAAAAACCCAAACTCACTGCCATCGAGTCGGATCTGACTCACAGCAACCCCTCCTTGGGTTTCCGAGGCGGTAACACTATGGAAGTAGACTGCCCAATCTTTCTTCTGAGGAGCAGTTGGTGGGTTTGAACTGCCAGCCTTCTGGTTAGCAGTCAAATGCCTTAGGCACTACACCACCAGAGCTCCTAAAATTAATATAGACAGGAAGAAAGAAGGTAGAAAGTCCATGATAAAAGAAAAGGAGAGTATAGCAAACAGACCAGGATAATTTGAAAACAAACAATCGAACTTCTAGAAATAAAAAATGTAGTCAGTAAAATAAAGAACTCTGGTGGTACAGTGGGTAAAGCATTTGGCTGCTAACCAGAAGACCAGCTGCTAAACAGAAACTGCTAACCACCAGCTGCTCCCTGAGAAGAAGATGAGGCAATCTACTTCCGTAAAGATTTATAGCCTTGGAAACCCAATGGGGGTCCCTATGAATTAGAAGTGACTCGACACCAGTGGGTTTGGGTTTTTAGGTGATGTAATGGTGAAGTGCTTAGCTGCTAACAGAAAGGTCGGTGATGTGAACCCACTTGGGGTGGCACAGTTTGCTCTTGGCTACAAGCTGAAAGGTTGGCAGTTCAAACCCACTCAGTGGTGCCACAGAAGAAAGGCCTGGCCATCTGCTTCTATAAAGATGACAGCCTAGGAAACCCCAAGGGGCAGTTCTACTCTGTCCTATGGGGTCGCTACAAGTCAGAATTCTGATTCTCCTGAAACCTAGTCTGCTTGATGGCACCCAAAAATAACAGTCATTAAAATAAAGGGAAATTCCTCAGGAGGCAGGTTGAACGACAGACCAGACAGTATTGAGAACAACTAGAGGACAAATATGAGGAAATCACCAAGGAGATAAAAAACATACTAAAAATATGAAAAAATAGTTAAGAGGCAGGTAGGTGTAACGAAAATGCCCAACCCACGTTTAACACAAGGGAATGGAGAACAAGAGAGAGGCTATATCACCAAGATGATGGCTGATCGTTACCAGAATTGAAAGCCGACAAGCCTCCTCTCCTGGAGGATCAATACAAATGGATCTACACACCAGGCCCACCCTGAGGACTGCAGAGCATTAATGGCCAAGAGGCAGTCTTTAAAGCTCCAACAACAACAACATGGTTGTGTAGCTGTGACCCTGAGCCTTAGTATTTTCACGGCCTCCCACTCAATGTGGAAAGTCTTGAAGAGGAAAGCAGGTCCTTTAAAGGCCATAAAGTCTTGCTTTTCATTTTACACAGTTCTACACAAGGGAACATACAAATCAACACACCTTAACGGCGAGACAAAATGACTCATGTTCAGCTGACATGCAATAAGTAATAATTCTATCATCAGTCACATTAGCAAGAGTCTGGTCATCCATATGCTTTAAACTGTTTTCCTGGTACTTGATATGTGCTGTTATGGAGGTTCCCAGGCCTTGTTACCAAACCCTGTCACCACTGAACACCTTGTCAGCAAAGAGTAGCCAGTGGCTATGGGGCAGGAGAAAGCTACCTGGCCAAGGCAAAGCTCAGTCTCTGGCCTCAGCTCACCATGAGATTAGTCTTCAGCATGGTGGTGTAGTGCCTAAGGCATTTGACTGCTAACCAGAAGGCTGGTGCTTCAAACTCACCAGCCACTCCTCAGAAGGAAGATGGGGCAATCTACTTTCATAGTGATATCACCTCGGAAACCCAAGGAGGGGTTGCTATGAGTCGGATCTGACTCCATGGCAGTAAGCTTGGGTTTTGGTTTGGTAGATAAAGACTTGATTGAACTCACCCAGAAGATTCTCATCAATCTTTTAAGTTTGACATTAAACCAGTTGTCAAATTGATTCTGATTCATGGCAGCCTTGTGAGTATCAGAGTAGAAGCGGCTCCATAGAGTTTTTGATGGCTAATTGACAAAGGTCCCCCTCACTGTTGACCTGCTCCTGAGTGACCTCTCAGGGTATCTGAGATGGTATTTTCAGATCTCCTCTCATGTTTGTCTTCCTTTGGCTGCTCTGGTAAGTTCCTGTCCTTCGTCTGCCCAGACCTGGACTCCAGCTTGCAAACCCACTGCTCCACACTGTGTTCTGACTCTGATGTATACGGCAGAGTCCTATCTGAGGTGTATCTGAAACTACTTTCCTGCAAGGGCACTGCTGCCTGGTGCTATTGAGCCCTGCTATCTTTCATTTAAATATAAAAGTGAGTGTTACAATCAGACTTTCTTTATAGAAACAAGAAAGTTCAGAGAAGCTGAAGAAAATTCACAAAGAGACTGCAGTGCCTAAAACATCAGGTGCCTTGAGGAAACCAGAGCCTTCTATCTCCCCATCTCTGGCTTCTGAAACTCTGAGGTGACTTTCTTATCCCAGGAAAAGGCTGGAGGGGACCAGGCACCCAACTTGGCAACTGCCTGAGCACTGCAGGCTCCTGCTTGTTTAGGGCCGTATCTGGTTCTGCTGCAGCTGAGTCAGGAAGGCCACTGCTGGGGCGGAACCTGAGCTGCGGTATCCCTGGCAAGTGTCCATTTCCACCATTAGGGATCGCCATCAGAAGGCTCGCTCCATCACCTTGGAAATCAGGCTTATTGCCTTGCAGCTCAAGTCAGCTGAGAAGTCAGAGCCCCTGGAGGGGAGGATCTGAGAGCTCCTCACTCCAACACTGTCCATCTCTGCTATCAAAGAGCAGAGTGGGAGGGGAAAACCATCCCTGCAAACAGCTGACCAAGGAGCTGCTCTTCTCATGAAAAAGCTGCATGGAGCCGCTTCTACTCTGATACTCACAAGGCTGCCATGAATCAGAATCAATTTGACAACTGGTTTAATGTCAAACTTAAAAGGAGGCAGGGTGAGAACGGTGGTACAAGTGGAAGTGTGCGACCAGTGTCACTGAGCTGGACATGCACAAATTGTTGAATTGGCTCACTGCTCTGCTGTATATATTTTCAACAGGAACAACAAAAATAAATTATTCATGAAAAAAAAGGAAAGAGAAACTTTAAAAAAGCTGTTCCTCTCATACCACCTATATCAAGGTATCATTTACACATAGAATTCACCCTTTTAAATGTAAAGTTTGCTGAGTTCAGTAAATGTATACAGGTATGAAGCCATCACCACCATCTCACCTATGACTTTTGCTTTACATGAAATAAAACAGCAGGTAAGTGAGCCATGGAGTCCTGGGGAATGTGCTTGGCTGCTAACCCAGAGGTTGGAGGTTCAAGTCCCCCCAGAGGTGCCTTGGAAGAAACACCTGGTGACTAGTTCTGAAAAACCAGCCTCTGGAAACCCTGCTGAGTAGTTCTCCACTGACACACAGGGGTTGCCATGAGTCAGAAGTCACTGCATAGCCACCGGTTTGGTTTTGGGGTTGACATCTGTCCAGTCGTCAAGACCAAGGATCTCTGTAGTCCCTTAACTAATGTTGTACCTGGGTCACGGAGAGCATGTGAAACCTTTCACAGGCCCTCTCAGAGGCCAGGCCACGGCCAATGTTGGGTGCTTTTGATCATAATTAATTTAAAATTAAAATATATGAAAAGGTAAATTGGTCCAAAAAAAAAAAAATCTTCCAAATATTTTCAAGCCTTTGGTCTGTGCAAATGTATGACATATTGAAAACTGAGCTTTCAACCATCAAACACGAATAAATCTCATCTCTGTGTGTTTGTGTCCGTGTATACTACACATGCACACACGGACAAATACACAGAGACACAGATGCATCCTACCACCCAGCAACTGAGATGTACCACAGGGCAAATGTAGTCTCGCCTATACATGGTGAAGCTGTAGACCTCTCACCAAAGCTGTCAAGGAAGATGCCTCTAACCTCACCCAAAATCAGTGCCCCCTAAATATGTGTTGGAATCCTAACATTTCTACCTGTGCATGTGATCCTGTTTGGGAACAGGACTTTCTTTGTTAGGGTAATGAGATCACGCCTGGGTTACAAGAAGCAGCATAGACACAGTGACCAAAAAAACCAAACTCACTGCCATCGAGCTGGTCCTGACTCATAGCCACCCCTCCTTGGGTTTCCCAGGCTGTATCACTATGGAAGTAGATTGCCCAATCTTCCTTCTGAGGAGGGGCTGGTAGGTTTGAACCGCCAGCCTCTTGGTTGGCAGTCAAATGCCTTAGGCACTATGCTACCAGAGCTCCCAGGCACAGTGACAGGAGAGCACAAACGGAGGAAGGAGGCCGACGCCCCAGGGGATCACCATAGAACCGAGGAACGCCAGGGCTCCAGAAGCTGGAAGAGGCCAGGACGTTCCCCCAGAACTGACAGAGAGAAAGCCCTCCCCCAGAGCAGGCGCCCTGAAGTCAGACTGCTGCCTCCTCAGCCGTCAGAAAGAGCCCTGAGGGTTAAGCAGCTCTGTGGTTAGTGGTTCAAACACACCAGCAGCCCTGGCAGAGAAAAGACCTGGCGATCTGTTTCCACAAAGATTACAGCCTAGAAAACCCCACGGGGCAGTGTTATATAGGGTTGTTAGGAGCCTAAGTCGACTCAACGGCACCCAACGACAAACTGAGCAGTAGATGTGTTTGTTAAAGCCACTTGTGGGGTTTCTGTTACAGCAGCGCTGGGGGACTAGGCAGATGGCATTCTGATGAGCTTGCACAAACGTTACATCTTCTATCTTCCTTTGTCCCCATCTGCCAGGTGAAAATATCCCCATTCTGTATATGACACGCTGAGGTCCTACTGCTACTGCTCACCTGAGTTAACTGCAGAAGAAATGAAGTAAGAGAGCACCTTTTTCTCATGGCCTTTTCTCTCGCGGGTGAAATGCCATCACATCTTTCACACTCATTCTTTTCCTCTTCACTTTTCATGGGATGGGTGAAAGTTTACAGAGCAAATTGGTTTTCCACTCAACAATTTATTTTGTTTCATGACATTGGTTGTTATCCCCTCAGTGTAACAGCACTCTTCCCACTTCTTCCCTACGTTCCCCATTTCCATCTGTCCTCTCTTTTCCCTTCCTGCCTTCTGGTCTCTATCCCTGAGCAAATGCTGCCCTTTTGGTCTCCTATGGTTGACTGTTCTAAGGAATGCACACCTCCCTGGTGTTACTGTTCACCTCACAGGCCTGTCATTGATTGGCTAAAAGATGAGCCATCGGGGTGAGTTCAGTTCCAGCTTTGAAGGGTGTCTAAGGGCCATAGACTCAGGGTTGCCACATAATCATTAAAAAAAAAAAAAAAAAACAACTCACTGCCGTTGAGTCGGATCTGACTTATAGCTACCCCTCCTTGGGTTTCGGAGGCGGTATCACTATGGAAGTAGATTGCCCAACCTTCCTTCTGAGGAGTGGCTGGTGGGTTAATCATTTTAGGACCACAAAAACCCCCACATATCCAACTGCATTACAATAATAGATTGCAAGACCTTGGCCAGAGGCACCATTCCTACCACGGCTGAAAAGGCTGCTTGTGAAGGCAGCTCCAGTGCAGAGTTAAGGAGCAGAGAGAAGGCTGGTGTGACACTGGGAACCGTAATAAGAGATGCTACCTTTGTAAAAGCCCAGGGTTAGAATCTTGCCTTTATCTATCAATTTGATGCAGTGTCTCTTTTCACATTTCTAACGATAAGGTATGATATAGCAAACCACAAAGACAGCAATGCCAAGAACTGCTTTACCCAAAGTCTGATGCGTCTGTAGGCTATCAGCCACACTGACAAGTGTGGGACATCTGGATTCAGAACATGTGGATTTGAATCCAACTCTGCTACCTATGGACTGTGTGACCTTAAGTAAAGTCACCTCCCTTCTCTGAATCGCCAACACCTCTTTTGTAAAATGAAAAAACAAAACTGTTGCTGTTGAGTTGACTCTGACTCATGGAGACCCCATGTGTGTCAGTGGGGGACTGTGCTCCACAGGGTTTCCAGGGGCTGCTTTTGTGGAAGTAGATGCCAGGCCTTGCTTCAGAAGCACCCCTGGTGGACGTGAAGCTCCCGCGGTTGGTGAACACCTGAGTGCATTGAGTGTCTGCAGCACCCAGGGACTTCTGTAAAATGAAGATGATGATAATAACAACTCATAGCATGATGGTGAGGCACAAGAGGTGACAAACATGGTGGCACTGTGCACTCTAATCATCAGTTAGTAATCAGTAACGCAAGGCATCCGGCTCGACACGAGAGCTTCTCAAACGTTAGGGGCATCAGGATCAGACCCAGAGCTTCCGATTCAGTACAGGGACCTGCCTGGGCATCTGCCTCTCTAACATGTTCGAGGAGACTCTGAGTGGTGTGAACTGTTAACACGCTTAGCTGCTAAGTGGTCTGAGTCCACCCAGAAGCTCCTGGAAACAAAGGCCTGGAGATCTACTTCCAAAAAAGCAGCCACTGAAACCCCACGGAGCACGGTTCTACTCTGACACGTGGGGTCTCCATGAGCCAGCGCTGTCTCAGTGGCACCTGGTCCCACGTGATGCGGAAGCTGCTGGTCTGAAGCCCACACTTCAAGAACTGCCATTCTGCTGAGTGCCCAGTCGTTTCCCTCCTTACCGCATTATGAACTCCTTAAAGCATAACCTCAACTTGTTGTGATGGCGGTAGAGTTTGGGGTCAGCTGGAATCTCAGCCAGGAACACTTGGGCCACTTCCAGTGGTCCCTGATGAGGGAAAAAGAAAAAAAAAAAACCCTGATGTTTGAAGGAAAATTAGATTAGTTGTGAGATAATGTTGGAGTGATTTCTTAAGCGTGCATATTTCATTCTCTAGGTGCTTTAAACAAAACCACAACTTAAGGAAGATCTTGAAATTCTGAGGAAACTTAGAATTTTCTTAGGAGAAGTCTTGAGTTTTAGGAGAATACTCAGTCAAACACTACCAATAATAGGCTTTCCTGCATATAGAAAGGTAATACAGCTGCATCAAAAGACATGTGCTTTGAGTTCCTTTTCTAAATATGAAGACTGCCTTGATCCATTCATTCATATTTACCTGTCTGGTTGCCCTAATAAAGAACATTTATAGTTGCATAATTTCTGACTTAAGACAGAGATAGGTGTAAGTATTTAAGTAGACCATGATTAGGGGCTTATCAAGTCTTCTATTTTCATCAAAGGATTGAGACTTTCAAGGCAAGGCTTTCCCAATTTTTTCTAACTTGGGAAATAGTCACTTCTTCTCTCTGCTATTTCTGCTCCCTTGATGTGAAGTGGGCTCAAAATTTTGTGGGAAAATCCAGTTGTGCTAAGTAAGCAAAGAGTCACGGGCTCATTTAAATTCTGAGCAGAAATGTGTGAACAAGAGCTGGCCTGGAAAAGAAACCACAGAGTCCCACTGGACAGAAAGTTAAGGCTAGCTCGTCTGTCCACCTGAGATTGGTTTTGTTCTATGATGAGCATAGGAGTTAGGACTCTAGTGAGTTTGGGAAGATCGAGCCTGGTCTAAAGTGGCTCAAGAAGCCTGGTCAGCTGAGGTTGGCTGATATCACAGGCTGATCACTCCGGCTTAGCAATCCCTGGCATGCTGAGATCATCTGGAACTGACCTCTGGAAAGATGGAGCTCTTGAGACCTAGTCCCCTCATCTCTAGGACTCTATTCTACCTTGAGTCCCATGAAGGAGAAGAGGCCTCTACAGGTATTCTAAATTTCATACATGTTCCATCTAAATGTAGGAACATCATTCACATGTGGATTGGATGCCTCGTCAATCCCAAGGAAGGAGGGTATAGAGGTTCATTAATAACTCAAATCATAAGAAACAGAGGAGTTGACCCCAGCTGGTTTTCCATACCTGGTTCACAGTAGCTCCCACTGAGCCTTGTAGAACCATCTGAAGCATCTTTGCATCAGGCGGCTCCTGGTTAATGGCAACCGCTAACTGCAGGGTCTTCTTCTTCATATCTTCAATGGCAACTTCAATTGGTGTCAACACAAACTGGACATGAAACATAAATGTAGGGAAGTCATTGTCCTATCTCATGAGCCATGGCCACATCTGGAGCTATGACACAGAGGGCACCTGAATTCGAAGATACAGCTAAAGAAAGACTTTTAGAGTAATTTAAAATGACCTGAAAGGTTAAATAGGAGGGATAGGTCTAGCATTTCTTACATACTTCTTATATTCCGGGAACTATACATACAGTTATCATCTACTTCTTTAAACAATCTCATAATTTTTTCCATTTACAGTTAAAGGCTAAATTAGTTCCAAGGAGCCTGGGTGGCACGAGGTTGCTAACTCAATGGCTGGCAGTTCGTTCCCATGCAGCAGCTCTGTGGAAGAAAAGGGCTGGTGAACTCCTTCTGTAAAGATTCTAACCACTCAGTAGCTCCACTCAATAACACATGGGGGCTCCATGAATAGGGGGTTGAGCAGATGGCAGCTAAACAGTTAGTAAGTGGGAAGGCCAAAATTTGATCACATTTATGTCTAAGCTGAAAGCCCTTGCTCTTTCCACACAGAGGTTTCCTTCTGCTATAAGTTAATAGACTCTCACTTGGGAGAGGTATTAAAATCACAGCACTCAAGATTCTCTCCCTACCCTGACACAACTTCTGGCTCCCCTGGTGCTTCCAGCTCAACCTGAAGGGGAATTCCTGGTAAACAGAGTGCTCTGAAAGGCCAATCAGCCAGTTGCTAAGATTTGCTGGTTTGGGGTAGGGTCTTTCCCGAAGTTCTGGGAGAATAACAGATGGCCAAGAAAAGATGTGAAGATACATTTTGGGACCAAGCAAAGATATATTTTGAGACCATGAGTTTATTTCTGTGCTACATATAGAATGTCCAAATGTTAAAAATCTAAAACAATAAGTTATACAGCAGACACCTTCTTCTTTCTTTTCTTTTCTTTTCTTTTTTTAATGTTGGTTATTAGTCAAGTTGTGAGGATTTTTGTTTTCTTTCTATTTTTTTATTGTGATTTGGGTGAAAATTTACAGAGAAAATTCACTTTCCATGTAGCAGTTCACATACACTTTGTCTCATGACATTGACTACAACTTACCACAATGCAACAGCTCCCCTCCTACTTCCTCCTGATAGTTACCTCTTCCCTGTGTTCATCCCTCCATTCACTCCTGCCCCCTGAGCTGTCTCCCTGTGCATAAAAAGCCCCTCTTTCTGCCATGATTGTTCTCTCCAAGGAGTGTATCTACCTCAGGTAAATGTTCAGTTCCTATGCTTTTGTTTGGCTGGAAGCCACAGGTGTGGGTTCAATTCCAGACCTGAAGGGCAGCTAAGGGCCATAGTCTCAGGGGTTCCACCAGGCTCCATTAGACCAGCAAACCTGGTGTCCCCCCTCTTTTATTTCCAAATCATTTTGAGTTTTGTTCTACATCGTTCTCCCACTCTATCTAGGATCTCCTACATAGATTCTCCTCCGCATGGTTGACAGTGGTAGACGATCACCATCTAGTTCTTCTGGTCTCACAGTTGTATAGGCTGCGGATCACATGGTGTACCAGTCGCTAGGACCAATTGTTTCCATGAATCTTTGTTTCTCTTCATTCTTCTTTGTTCTGGACGAGGAGAGACCCACTGTTGCATCTAGATAGATGCTTGCAAGCTTTTAAGATCCCAGTCACTACTGACCACATTAGGAGGTGGAACAATGTTTTGTGTAGTATGTTAGGCCAATTGAGCTTGATGCCTCCTGTGATTATGGTCTTGAGACCACAGGTCCCTCTGGGTAGCTTGCTGTGACCAAGAAGTGACTACAACCTTGTTCCTTGTCAGCTCTACTATACACCTGGGAATTCTTACAGAACATACAAATACACTTATAGGACCATTGAGCAGACACCTTCTTAACCAACCTCCTGTGTCTCACTCCCTAGCTCAGGCTTCCTTTACCCTCAGTGACGGCCCCCTCTGAGGTTGCTGGCTGCTGACCCCTCAGCTGTGGCTTCCTCTCCATAAGCTCAATTATCACTGCTCCCACCTGATGAGGTGGAGATTACCCAGGCCCATCGTATTTGTTCACCAACCTGATTGTCAGTTACACTTGTTATTACGATGACCTAATCTAATTAAATCATGTATAAACTGATGGACTATGGGTGTGGAAAGAGTTGGTCTGTGACAACCAAGTGGAATGTTTGGGTGGGATGTTATAAAGCTCCCTGTTACATCAGGTGACAGCAAGACAACTGGAAAGGCTGGGGGTGAGGAGGCTCACTCACATCTAGGAGAATCTTGTCCTCCTGTTTAGCAAGTACCTTGAAGCTTTCAATCTGCTTTACAGAAACCAAAACTGAAAATCAGAGATATGCATCACGAGTGCAGTTGATACAAGACAGACAATGCTGCACTGTGACCAAACAACAAAAAAACACCTCACTGCCGCTGAGTCAGTTCCGACTCAGGGACCCCACAGGACAGAGTAGAACTGCCCACTAGGGTTTCTGAGGCTATAAATCTTTACAGAAGCAGACTGCCACATCTTTCTTCTACAGAGTGGCTGGTAGGTTTGAACCACTGACCTTTCAGTTATCAGCCAAGTGCTTAACCACTGTGCTACCAGGGCTCCTTTGAATTGTGACCAATGGGCCTATAATCACAGAGAAGGCTGTGGCCCTGTTGTTGTTGTTGTTACATGCCGTCAAGTCAGCCCTGACTCATAGCGACTCCTCCTTGGGTTTCCAAGGCAGTTTCACTACAGAAGTAGGATTGCTCAACCTTCCTTCCAAGGAGTGGCTGGTGGGTTTGAACTGCCAGCCTTCTGGTTAGCAGTCAAGTGCCTTAGGCACTATGCTACCAGAGCTCACGTGGCCCTGTAGATATGTTAAAAAAAAAAAAAGACAAACAAGTACACGGAGATGTTTTAGGAGTCCCTCATGGTGTAAATGGTTAATGCTCTCAGCTGCTAACCAAAAAGGTGGAGGATTGAGTCCCCCCAGGAAGGCCTCAGGGGAAAGGCCTTGTGATCTCCTTCTGAAAACCCCATGGAGCACAGCCCTGCTCTGACACACCTGAGGGTGCCATCAGCTGGAGCCCACTCGAGGGCCAGTGGTTAGCTGGCATGTGTTTTAATGTAAAACAAAATGTCTGTGGTCCGTATCATTTTGAATGATTATGTGGTTTGAGACCCTTTCTCAATCCGTGCTATTACCATGGCTGAGAGTCCTCCATTGTACATAAAATCGGAGAAGCAACAGGGGCCCTTCCTATCAATCCATGGATGAGGAAACTGAAGATAAGTGGCTTGTACAAGGTCCCAGGATGAAGTTGGGATTAAACTCAGCCAGTCTCCCTGTCCATCATGCATGGAGACCTTCCTACAGCACACTTTGTCCCTGGGGACTGCTCACTGGCTGCTCCTGTCCCTAATAGTTAATAACACAACAACGCTTGAATCATCTGGACACTTCTAAATATATTTTAAAAACTATAAAAATAAATTTAAATATATAAATGTTATATAAATATATCATTAAAAAGAAAAGAGCTGCTGTTGAGTTGACCCTGACTCCCGGTGACCCCAGGTGTGTCAGAGTAGACCCGTGCTCCACAGGCACAGTGCTAAGACCTCAGGTTTTTAACGGCTCATTTTTTGGAGGGAGATCACCAGGCCTTTCTTCTGAGGTGGCTTGGGGTGGACCCAAACGTCTAGACTTTGGGTTAGCAGCGAGCGGGTTACCCATTTGCCCCACCCACAGACTCTAATTAAATATGAAAAAACCAAAACACCCAAACCCACTGCCATCAAGTTGATTCCAACTCATAGCAACTCCCATTGGGTTTCCAAGGTTGTAAACCTTTACAGAAGTAGATTGCCTCATCTTCCTCCCATAGAGCAGCTGGTGAGTTTGAACTGCTGACCTTCTGGTTAGCAGCTAAATGTCTTACCTGATATACCACCAGAGCTCCCTACAATTAAATATATAAATATCCTATGTTATGTATTTTAATTATATATTTATATTAAGCATATATAGGAGGGGTCGCTATGAGTCGGATCCGACTCGACGGCACATAACAACAACAACAACAATATTAAGCATATATGTTTAACATGTAAAATATTGAAATATATAACTGTGCTATAGAATATGTAGCTGCCCAAATGGGACTCTAGGCCCCTGGGTGGCACAGTTTCTTATTGGCAATCAGCCAGAACGTGGGCAGTTCAAACCCACCCAGTGGGGTCCCAGAAGAAAGGCCTGGCTAGATGCTTCAGAAAAGATGACCAACACAGGAAACCCTATGGCGCGGCTCTACTCTGTACATGAGGTTACTGTGAGTCAGAATCGACTCCATGGATATGGGTTTTTATTTCAAGTGGGACTCATGGCACCATGGAAGTGAAAAGATAATATCCTAACATGTCAGTGTGTCCCTTTCCACATCTTCACGCCAGGCCACCAGATTTGCCATCATGCTGGGAAGTCACCCTGGCCACTCACTGGAGCCCACTCCCCCGGTGCCATTACCTCTTCCTTCTGGATGACAGCGATGCGGGTCTTGATATAGGGGAAGGCATGCATGGTGGTGAGGACCGTGTTCCGCTGGTGCTGTTCCTGCAGCTCCCCACGGGGCCGCCCCTCCAGCGTGAAGGGCGTTGTGTACATGAACCGCCGTAGGTTGAAGTTCTTCTCAAAGTAGGTCATCCTGTCTTTCATCTCATACTCATCGAAGTAGGGCTCCACAAATGTGATCTGGATGTAGGCCTGAGGGGAGGGGAGGAGAAGGAGCAGGTGAGGTCTCCTCCAAGCGCAGGGTACACCGTGATGCACCTGAGGGCATGCTGGGATGGGCCATTGCATTGGCCCTGCCACCAGCCCTGCCACAGAACTGAAGGCATCAGCAGGAATCCAGCCTTCTGGTCACATAACCCAAGGCCGGAGAGGGTACAAGTGTGAGGTCAGGCCACAAGACACCCCTCCCACCAGAGCTAACCCATCCAACTGAATGCTCAGTCACATAATTTGCAAACTGGTTTGCTTCTTTTTTTTAAATTGTGGTAAATATAATGTAACAAAACATCTGACATTTCAATAGTCTTCACATGGACAGTTGAGTGACATGAACTATGTTCAACATGTTGTTCAACCATCACCCTTACTTGTTCTAAAACTATACCATGCCCCAAAACAGAAGCTCAGTGTCCCCTAAATGACACCTCCCTCATGTCCCCCTCCTTCTTGCCTCTGATCACCACTAGTAAAATTTGGTCTCTATACACTTGCCTATTCTAGATATCTTACATAAGTGGGATTATACAGTATTTGTCCTTTTGAGACTTTTTCACTCAGCATGATGGTTTCAAGGTTTATCCATGTTGTGGCATATGTCAGGACTTCATTTCTCTTTATGGATGAGCAGTATTCCATTGTATGGATGGACCATGCTATTTATCTGCTCATCCATTGGTGGCCATTTAGGTACCACCTTTTGGCCATTGTGAAAAGTGCTGCAATGGACATGGGTGTACAAGTCTCTGAGTCCCTGTTTTCAATTCTTTAGAGTATCTACCTATGAGTGGAATTGCTGAATCATATATTAGTTCCATGCTTAGGTTTTTGAAGAATTATCAAACTATTTTCTGCAGTGGCTGTACCATTTTACTGTCCCACCAACAATGGAAGAGCACTCCAACGTTTCCACATCCTCACCAACACCTGTTTGTTTCCATTTTTAAAATCATGCACACTGCTTTTCCATAAAGGGGAACTCTCTTTTTTTTTTTTTCCAAAATGACCAAGTCTGTGAGCCACACTTACTAGAAGGGCTAAAGAAAACTGACAATACCAAATGCTGACAAGGAAGCAGAACAACTGAAACTTGCAAAGTACTACAATCACATGAAAATAGGAGGTAGTCTCTTTCACAGTTAAATATACACTAACCACACAACCCAGCAATCATACTCCTACATGTTTATCCAAAAGAAATGAAAACTTACGTTTGCACAAAAACTCATATGCAAATCTTTATCGCAACTTTATTCATAATTGAGAAAAACAAGACCCACCAGCCACTCCTTGGAAGGAAGGTTGGGCAATCTACTTCCCCGTAGTGACATGGCCTCAGAAACCCAGGGAGGGATTGCTATGAGTTGGGTCCGACTCAATGGCACATAACAACAACAACAAGAGAAACAATTAAAATGCCTCTCACCTAGGGAATGGATAAACAACTAGTGGTACATCTATACAAATTGGGTACTACTCAAAAACAAAACGAACAAACAAAAAAAACCATACTGTCACTGAGTCAATTCTAACTAATAGTGACCCTGTAGGACAGAATAGAACTGCCCCATATGGTTTCCCAAGCTGTCAGTCTTTACAGAAACAGACTGTTACATCTTTCTCCTGTCGAACAGCTGGTAGGTTCAAACTGCTGACCATCTGGCTAGCAACTGAGTGGTGCAAAAAGATTTAACTACTACACATGGATGGGCCTCGCACGCATTATGCTAAGTGAAAGAAGCCACACTCAAAAGGCTACTACTGTTTGATTCCATGTACTTAACATTCTGGAAAAGGTAAACCTACAGATAAGACTATAGGTCAGCAACAGTGAGGGGTTGAGAACAGAGGGAAGGAATGACTAAAAATGGGTACAGGGAAATATTCTGGGGCAATGGAACTGTTATGTATCTTGATTGTGGTGATAATTACACGTTTGTCAAAACTCCTAGAACTAAGTACCAAAAAGAGCGAATTCTACTGCATGTGAAAAAGGATACTTATTAAATATAAGAAAAAGATTCCAGCTGTCGTTGAGTTGATTCCAACTCACGGTGACCCCATGTGTGTCAGAGTACAACTGTGCTCCACAGAGCTTTCAATGGCTGATGTTTTGGTAGTAGGTTCCCAGGCCTTTCTTCCAAGGTGCCTCTGGTGGACTTGAACTTCCAACCTTTCATTTAGCAGCCAAGTGCATTAACCATTTCAAATACCCAGGGATTCCAAAAATACAAGAAGAAAATATAATAAAAATCCCTCTTTACCCAAGATCCAAAAATTGGTCTCTATTCCTGCAGCAGCTGAGGAAGGAGACCCAGGAATCAGAGAAGAAGCTAACTGCCTCCCTGAACTACTGCCTCCTTACTCATGAGACCCGAAGGACCAGATGGTGTCTGGATACCATTAGTGCACATTTTGATCAAGGAATCAATAGATGAATCCTGATCAGAAGAGGGAAAAGTGTGGAACAGAATTTCAAATTCTTACAGAATGCAGACTTATTAGATCCACTGAGACTGGAGGAACTGCTCAATCTATCACTCTGAGAAAATCTTCAAATGTTGAATTGAAATGCCCCGTAAAGTCAGCTTGAAACAATTGTTTAGCTAAACTAGTAAAGAATCCTTCCCATGACCATTGCACTCTTTTAAAACATTATCTATTTGAGATCAAACTGTTAACAGTAACTCTAAAGCATAGGTGAGACGTTTAGAGGGCAATGAGGCTAAGACAATGGTGGTGAAACAAAGTAGAGGGATAACGCGAATGGAGACACAGATGCAGGGTGCAACCAAGTCACTGAATTGTCCGTGTAGAAACTGAAGACTGCGTGTATGTTCTGCTGTGTGCATTTTCACCAAAATTAAAATGCAAAAAGAGAATAAAGCAAAAGTGCTCTTTAAAACATAAAAAAAAGATTGACCCAGGCCACAGACTCTGAGAAACCCATGCACTGAGGAGTTCAGTGGGTGAGTGGAGTCACTGGCCCCAGACTGTAAGTCATGAGTCAGTGTAATGATACCTGGTTGGAATTCTGGTCTGGACCCTTGTCCAAAGATCTCACCTATCTGGGGAATTTTGAGAGAAGGGAAAAGACCACCCTGTATGGTGGTGTCTGAGCTGATCCTGTGCAGCAGGTGCTGGGCAGTGACCACCATGGCACACCATCCAGTCTTTCTTCCAAAGACTTAGGACATCTCTGTCTGAAACTTAGCTCTGCTCTACAACAGCTCCTGCTTTCAAGCCTATGCTAGGGAATGCATCTACAGTGAGTAAGTGCTCTGAAATGTGTGGAAAACAGAGCCTTCCATTTGCCCCATTCTTCCCTACTTGCCTCACCTTCACTGAATCTTGGGAGAGAGAACTGAGGGAAGAGTTGGAGCCTGCCTTTCACAGGCCTGCCAACAGGTGCCAGGCCCTTGGTCCCCCAACCCTTCTTGACACCTTGCACTGGCACTGTTTCCAGCAGTGGAGAAAGCTCTTTTCATGTGAGGTGGGCTTGCCAGGCAGGTATCACCCAAAGCCCATGCCCTTCCCATCACTGCACCTGGCACTGCACCTGGCTGGGAGGAATGCCTGCAGCCTAAGAAAGGTGCCACTAAACACTGTCTGGGAGAAGTCTGCATCTGTGCAGATTTTATTTCACTGATTTATTTGAACTTTTTATTGTGATTTGGGTAGAATTTTACAAAGCAGATTCATTTGACATTCAATAGTTATACACATTTTGTTTTGTGACTCTGGTTATATTCCCCACAGTGTAACAGCTCTCCTTCCACTTCCTCCCTGTGGTTTCCCTTTCCCTGTGTCCTTCTTGCCTATACATCCCTACCTACTTCTCTCCCTGTGCAAATGTTGCCCTTATGATCTCCCATAGTTGATTGTTCCAAGAAGTGCATCTCCCTGGTGTAGGTGTTCAGATCACAGGCCTTTCTATTGTTTGGCTGAGAGCTGAGCCATGGGAATAAGCTCAATCCCAGGCCGGAAGGGTGACTTGGGGTCATAGTCTCGGGTGTACAGTCTGCTTTAAATGGAGAGTTTAATGTCCTGATGGAAAGGCATAGAAGGTTGTGAGGAGGACAATCTGGGTTTGGAGATGACAGAGCTGTTTGAGTACTGGCTCTGCTACCTGCATGAGCTTGGAAAGTCACCTTAACTTACAGACTGTCTCACCTGCAAAATGGGAACAAGGAAACCTACTTTAGGGGGATGCTGGAGGATGAAATGAAAGGATACACACAGGGCCAGCCTCACAGCCAGTATACAATAAGCAGTACCTAGATGATCCTGCCTTTGAGAATGGTTTCTTTAAGCTCTAACCAAATAGTAGGTGAGGCCTGAACAAGACTGTCTGGCTGCATTTAAGTGACTCAGAGAGCCCAGCTAGAAGAGGTCATTTTATGTTCTTAGGGCAAAATAAGGGGACTCAAAGCCTGATGATCATTTTGTGCAAATTGTCTCCATACCTTGTTAGGATCCAACTTGGTTTTGTCCACTGGTGTCGAGTCTTTGATCACTTCCACAAATTCTGCACCAAAACACTGCCCATAGAATGCCTAGGTAAGAGAAGCCAACAGTTCATAAAGGTCATTTTAATGCAATAAACTTCTTTGTCTTCTCAGAAGTTGAATCTGTTTGTAATGAGTGTAAGATAGCATTTGCTCGTTGATCACTGAAAGTCTTCCTGAGCTAATGAGAAAATTTAGCATTTCCTGAGACAAAAATAAAAATGTAATAAGGAAGTTCAGCAGTGCATCCTACAATACATAAGCTTGGCCTTGACTTCAACCAATGTCATATTTTTAACCAACGTCATATTTTCTAAGGCAGTTCTTCTTAGATGGCACTATTTACTTCTCATTATTTGTACTGAAGGAGCTCTGGTGGCAAAATGCCTAAGGCACTTGACTGTTAACCAGAATGCTGGAAGCTCAAACCCACCAGCCACTCCTCGGAAGGAAGGTTGGGCAATCTACTTCCATAGTGATACTGCCTCGGAAACCCAAGGAGGGGTCGCTATGAGTTGGATTCGACTCCAAGGCAGTGAGTTTATTTGTGCTGACATTGCTGATGACAGATGCATCCTGGCTTGAAAGCAAAGAATACCAGAAAGATGTTTACTTGTGTTTTATTGACTACGCAAAAGCATTAGATTGTGTGGATCATAACAAATTATGGATAACATTGAGAAGAATGGGAATTCCAGAACACTTAATTGTGCTCATGAGGAACCTGTACACAGACGAGGAGGCTTTCGTTTGAACAGAACAAGGGGATACTGCATGGTTTAAAATCAGGAAGGCAGTGCGTCAGGGTTGTATCTTTTCATCAAACTTGTTCAATCTGTATGCTGAGCAAATAATCCGAGAAGCTGGACTATATGAAGAACATAGCATTAGGATTGGAGAAAGACTCATTAACAACCTATAATACACAGATGATACAACTTTGCTTGCTGAAAGTGAGGATGGCTTGAAGCACTTACTGATGAAAATGAAAGATTGCAGTCTGCAGTATGGATTACACCTCAGTATAAAGAAAACAAAAGTCCTGACAACTGGACCAATAAGCAGCATCATGATAAATGGAGAAAAGATTAAAGTTGTCAAAGATTTCACATCACTTGGTTCTACAATCAACACCAATGGATGCAGCAGTCAAGACAAGACATCAGAAGACATATTGCATTGGGCAAATCTGCTTCAAAAGGCTTCTTTCAAGTGCTGGAGAGCAAAGATGTCTCCTTAAAGAATAAAGTGTGGCCAACCCAAGCCATGGTATTTTCAATTGCCTCATATGCATGTGAGAGCTGGACAATGAATAAGGAAGACAGAAGAAGAGTTGATGCTTTTGAGTTGTGGTGTTAGTGAAGAATATTGAAAATACTATGGACTGTCAGAATGAAGAAATCTGTCCTGGAGGAAGTGAAGCCAGAATGCTCCTTGGAAACAAGAATGGCCAGACTTCATCTCACCTACTTTGGTCATGTCAGAAGGGACTATTCCCTGGAGAAGCATGCTTGGTAAAGTGGAGGGTCAACAAAAAAGAGGAAGGACTTCAATGAAATGGATTGACACAGTGGCTGCAATGATGGGCTCAGGTAAAGCAAGGATAATGAGGCTGGCTCAGGACCAGGCAGTGTTTTGTTCTGTTGTGCATAGGTTTGCTATGAGTTGGAGGCAACTTGACAGCACCTAATAGCAACATTTGAATGGTGGAAACTTGGAAGTCACCAGATTTCCCACAATATGGCAAACCACAGTGCACAAGAAGACAAAATACATGCCTCTAGTCCTAAGTAAGGAGTAGTTGGGTGGTGCAAATGGTAATGCACTTGGCTGCTAAACAAAAGTGTGAAGGTTTGAGTCTACCCAGAAGTGCCTTGAAAGAAAGTTCTGGCAATCTCCTTCCAAAAAATCAGCCATTGAAAACCTGTGGCGCACAGTTCTGCTCTGACCCACAGGGGTTCTCCACGAGTTAGAAGTGACTTGAGGACAACTATTTTATTATTATTGTTATTGTTGTTTATTTTAGTTTTTGTTGTTTTTAAGACTCAAAGGAACCATGGCCCAGGGAAGTTGGGAAACTTGCTCAGAGTTACTCAGCTCATAAGTAGGAGAACTAGGAACAGATCCCAACCATTTGGTTCTCTGTCTAATACTGTTTTCCCACTAACCAGTTGCTGTTCAGTCAACTCCAACTCAAAGCAATCTTAAATGTGTCTGAGTAGACCTGTGCTCCACAGAGTTTTCAATGGCTGATTTTTCAGAAGCAGATTACCAGGCCTTTCTTCCAAGGTGACTCCGTGTAGACTCAAACCTCTAACCTTTCGGTTAGAACTAAGTTCATCCATTCACCATTTGTACCACCCAGGGATTCCTTTTTGAGTCAAGTAAGCATAAAATTTCCTTGTCTTATCTGGCATGGATGGATACTGTTGTGAATATTAAGCATTGAAAGTGTTTTAAGTTTTAGAGCCATGAAAGAGAATAAATTTAAAGCAATAGCAAAAGAGCATGAAGTGTCAGCTTAGGGGACTACAGTGACCCAGCCTGAGTGGGCTTTGTTTGGCTTTCTTCCTGAGTTCTTAGTGCCTGGCCCTTTCAACTTCGATCTTACTTCTGACTCCTCTTCATGCTGTTTCTCTTTTTTCTCATCCTTACCATCCTTTCTTCAAAAATGTGTTGCTCTATTCTGGGATATTAGAGATCTAATGTAAATGATAGGTTGGAGTTAGGGTCACTGGCCCTGATGCTCCAAATAGGAGCCTCCTTGAATCAGCAGGAAGAGCAACCCTATACACAACAGAACGAAACACTGCCTGGTCCTGATGAAGCAAATAAGAAAACCTCTCCTTAGCTATGTAAAATGTCCACTGGGTTACCAAGTACAGAATTTATACTAAGCATTTAGCTGCCCCAGAGCCCTATACACTACTGTTGAGCATCTCTTTGGTGTCAGAAGTGGGATCTGTCCCACAGTGACAAGAAACCAATGGCTGAAGCATTTAGTAGGGGTCATTTGGTAATTCAGCCAGATTCCTTTAAAATCAAGATGATAACCTGAAAGTCGCAAGCTTTATTACTAAGATTTGGACAGGGTTATAAGAAAGCATAAGACATGGATGGAATTTTGCAAAACGAGTCTGGAAAATAAATGCTCACACTATAAATTCACCAACATTGAAAAGAAGACACAGGATCTTAGAGGAAAGCTGTCCAAATCTTGCTTTACCACATGACCTCAACTAATACCTTCATGTTATAAATGCAGTGTGAAAAAAGTTCATATAGATCAGTGATGAACCATTACCTGCATTTTGTAACACAACCTCTAAGGAGCCACTCCATCTTGTTTATTGTAAAATATGCATTGTCAAGCACACACACTTTGCTTACCTCTAGTCTATGAGAGATCTCAGGAAGCTTGGTAATTGCAGGCTCTTTGTACACAAATTCCTGCTCATCCAAATCCCCAAATTTGGATCCATAGAAACCAACTCGGAAGTAGGTTCCAAACATTCTCTTATGCCCCTGATGAAGCAAATAAGAAAACCTCTCCTTAGCCATGTAATGTCCATTGGGTTACCAAGTGCAGGAGTAATGCTAAGCATTTTATTCCTATGTTAATATAAACAAAAATCTTTCCTTTAAAAAGAGTGTAATGTGTATAGAATCAACTTGGGGAATAGTAAGTAGAGTAATCCCATGAACGATATCTAGAACTTCTAAGTGACTTTAAAGCAATTCCCATGTGCAGTGAATTGCCTGATGTGGCCCTTCTAGCCATTGTCCTTCATTTGGTGATGTATTGTAAATCCTATGACCTATGCCTGTTTAGGGTGGTGTGGTAGTTAAGGTCAGGTGTCAACTTGGCTGGGCAGCTAGTAGCAGTCATTCCCTATAATGACTGGCAATTGGCTCTGTGGTGGAATTTGCCATGAGCAACTGAGTAGCTCCTGATTGTTAAACCAACCACTTGGGTTATTTCTGTTGGAGCAGCACAGGTGGGACATAGCTTGAGTCCTGCCTTGCTAGAGGGTATAACTCAAATCATCACCCTTAGCTTCCTTGAGGTTATACATATGAATCTTCTGGGAAGGTTGACCCTCCTCTTGCTCTGGTTCTGCATTTTGGCTCATCATTATCTCTCCCCTGGATTTGAGACAGCAGCCGTCATCCGATCTGCTGATTGAGGTTCATCAAACGCCAAGAACTGGGAGAATCCTCCAGACCTACTTACAGACCTGGGACTTGCCAGCCTGCCAGCTTCCCAGCCTCTACCACCACTATGTGAGATGATCCCCTGGGTGTCTGTGAGTTCTGTGAGGCATTACAGAGAAATACAGAACCCCAAGATGGGGAAGATTACTGAGAGGAGGAGGAAGAGTTAATGTCTGAAATGATGGAATGGTATGGTAGTTTGGACATTTGGGACATCTTTAACCTCTGCCTCATGGGGACTGGCCTTGTGCTGATCTTTCTAAGAGAAATGTTCAAGCACCACATTTCCTGGTTATGATTCAGACTTTCTTCATACACACCCTGACTTCTGATCCCGTCTACTCCCAGCCCTTCTCTGGTAGCTGATAGCTACTGTAATGACATTATTGTTATGAACTGTTGTCAAGTTGGCCCCTAACTCATGGTGACCCCACACACAATGGAACAAAACACAGCCCAGTCCTGTAGCATTTGCATGACTGGTTGTGGATCAGACTGTTGTGATCCACAGGGTATCCATGGGCTAATTTTCAGAAGCAGATCACAAGGCCTTTCTTCCTACTCTCTCTTCATCTGGAACCTCCACTGAAACACGGTCAGCATCACAGCATCACCAAACCTCCACTGACAGGCAGGTGGTGGCTGCACATGAGGGGCACTGGCTGGGAATCAAACCAGGGGTCTTCTGTATGGAAGGCAAGAATTCTACCACTGGCCCACCACTGCCCTGCTAATGTACAGATGTGCTCAAGATAAATTGTTTGCTAGAGAGGAAGGGGGGTACGCATCTTCAGAACAGGGTTGTCTGTTGCCAGGTTCCAGGAAGTGCTGGTGAGGATTGGTACCTACCTTGTTTATGATGCTGTCAAAGGCCTTCTGCAGCTTGTTGTGAGTGGAGGTCAGCTTCCGGAAGTCTCTGTGTGCTTCCAGGATGGGGATGACCAGCTTGTACACCTCATTAACTGTTTCATACAAGCCCCCCTTGCCGAAACAGAAAGAAGGTCGACAGAATTCAGTGCACTGGAAACTTAAGAACCTGCAGAGTTCATTGTCCACACAATATACTTGGGAATGGATGTACTGTCCACACCACTTGTTTTACAGGCAGGTGTGAGGTCTGAACCTACTCCTGTCATTGAGACGGCCTTAGGTCAGACTACAGGAAACTCAAATGGCCCTGCACCATGTTGTGCACAGGGGAAGGGTTTTCAAGCAGAAAAAAACAAAACAAAAGCAGGAGAGGGAGGCGCAGCAGGACTGAACTGATTCAGAAAGGCAATCTTAGAGCATTTTAATTTCACCAGGAACTGCCATAGCCAGGTGCTTAGTGTTTGCCTAGAATGAGTCAGGAGGGTTCCAAGGAGCTCACTTTCCTGAACTTCTTGAAGTTCAGGCAAAACAAGAGTATCCTGGACTTTTCTGACTCTACAAAGGAAAAGTAGGGAGGGAGAGAGAGAAAGAGAGAAGGAGCGGGGAGAGAGAGGGAGAGAGATGATAGCTAAAACAGTAAATGGAATACACAGAAGTTATAGGGAACAAACAGGAGAGACAGAAAAGAAAGAATAATATAAGAATGAAAATGAAATCAGATCAGCTCAGTGTCCTTAAGTATTAAATATTGCTGTGGGTGTTGGGTGTCTTTGAGTTGATTCTCACTCACAGACTCTATGTGACAGAGTGATACTGCCCTAGGATGGTTTCCTAGGCTGTCATCCTTGTTATGGGAACAGATCATCAGGTCTTTTCTCCCATGAAACGGTTGGTGGGTTCAAACTGCCAATCTTTTGGTTAGCAGCCAACTGCTTAACCACTGCACCACCAGGGCTCTATATTAAATATTAACTTGGTTTAAAATCTAGGGGCAGTGGGGATTATTAAAATGAAAAAGAGCAAGAGACTCTCTCCACTGCCCTGAATCTCAATGCCATAAACTCTCTTGTTAGGAGTGTTTACACCCAGAACGAGGATAACGAGCTGGGGGTCTCAGTGACTCTCCACATTTCTCTGAGCTGGTCCTGGGTTGTAACAATCCTAAGACAGACATTGTCTATGTATGCCTTCCCCCTGGCCCCAGTGGCTCCTCTCCACGTTTTCTCAATGGGAGAAAGTAGATAACAGAGCAAACATGCCTTGTCATTTATTGTGTAACCCTGGGCATGCCACTTCACCTCTCTGTGGCTTTGTTTCCACCCTTATTGAATGAAAATCATACTGTAAAACTGCTGCCCAGCGTGCAGCGAAAACTAGAAGTTACACTGATGAAAAGCCATCTCCCTCGCTCCCTCAGTGAGATGGTGTAATTTAGGTACATCAAAGTCCTCCCAGCCAGGCCTTGCCTTGCACACCTGGCCCTGGAGGTGCCTGCTGGGCCCTGGCAGTGACATCATGAAGTGCTGCTGACTTGGCCGTTAAGATCACAGAAACCAGAGTTTCTGGTGCGTGAGGTCACATCCCGGGATGGCACTTTGTACACTGTTATGGATACGATTCTGTTCTCAAAAAAATACCTGTTGAAATTCTTACCCTGCACTTATAAATATGGCCCAGGTTGGAAATAGGGGCTTTCTTTTGTTATGCTAATGAGGCCATACCAGAGTAGGGGGATCCTGAACCTCATCCCTTCTGAGTTACAGAAGAAGAGAACAGACAGGGAGACCCACAGGGGAACACACACATTGAGGAATGCCAAGGAACTGTGGGGCTATGACAAGGAAGGACCTGCCTGAGCTGATGTCCTGAATGTGGAAGTCCAGCTTCCAGAACCATGAGACAATGCATTTCTGGTCTTGAAGTCACCCAATTATGGTGTAATAGTAGCCCCAGGAGACCAAGGTGGGCACTGACCGTGCTGAAGAGCTCGGCGGCCTGCTCCAGAAGGCCCACCAGGCCGCTCTCTGTGAAGTACCGGCCCGAGCACACACCATCTTCATCTGGTGACAGGGTGTCATCAGAGACTGCAGATTCCTCCAGCACGTTGGAAGAGATGTTCTGAAAGGGATCACAGGAGAACCAGGCTAAAGAGTGGAACCCAAAAAGAAGGGATGAGGAGGCTCAAAATACCTGCAGCCTGTAGTAATGCAAGATCTGTAATTCCACCCAGGAGAGGTTCTGGCCATCACACATTCTGAAAGGACACACTGAGCAACTGGTCTTCAAAACTCAGTTTTCTTTTCTAATAATTACACTTTCCCTGTTGCTGCTGCTATTGTTGTGTCCCCAATGCATGGTGACCCCATGCACAACAGGATTGGACATTGTGGTCCATAGGCTTCTCATTCACTGAATTTCAGGAGTAGGTTGCCAGGTTTTTCTTCCTAGTCTGTCTTAGTCCGGAAGCTCCACTGAAACCTGTTTGGCATCACAACATGTAACCCTCCACTGACAGACAGGTGGTAAATGAGGTCCATGGGCCGGGAATTGAACCCGGTTGGGCAATCTACTTCTGTAGTGATACCGCTTCAGAAACCCAAGGAGGGGTCGCTATGAGTTGGGTCTGACTCAATGGCACATGACAACAACAACTCCTGCATGGAAAGTAAGAATTCTACTACTAAGCCACCACTGCCCCCTACCTTTTCCCAAGGACCTTTAGGACCATTAGGACATCTACCAAAATATAACATCAGTTGATGTACTTGTGTTAATCTACCTGACAAGGCATACAGTTCTTTTACAGAGATACAGCATTTACTGACGTCTTGCCTCAAACAATCTGTTCCTTTCCACACACAGTACACCTTTATATAAACTAAAGAGGGTAGAACTCTAGCAGGAAATCCAAAGACCAGGGACAGGACCAAGTGGAAGGAAGTGAAATGCCCAGGGTGCAAAATTTAAGGAGGCACTCCCTTTCAGGGTAGCATCTGTGCCAACCCTGTGCTTGCTCAACACTGAGACTCAGCACCTCCTTAAATTTTGCACCCTGAGTGCTCTACTTGCCCCCACTTCCCTACTTTTCTTGGCCCTGGCAGTGATTCCCATACTCTTCATAGGTCAGGAGCCATTTTCTTCCACCTAGCTCTCAGCCGTGGAAGAAATGCAGGTGGATCATGGAATGGAGAAAGAGCCTTTAGTGATGGTTAATGCTATGTGTCAACTTGGCTTGGGTATGTTCTCAGTGGTTTGGCAGTCACTATGTAATCATGAGGTCACATCCCGGGATGTGCGTGAGGTCACATCCCGGGATGGCACTTTGTACACTGTTATGGATACGATTCTGTTCTCAAAAAAATACCTGTTGAAATTCTTACCCTGCACTTATAAATATGGCCCAGGTTGGAAATAGGGGCTTTCTTTTGTTATGCTAATGAGGCCATACCAGAGTAGGGGGATCCTGAACCTCATCCCTTCTGAGTTACAGAAGAAGAGAACAGACAGGGAGACCCACAGGGGAACACACACATTGAGGAATGCCAAGGAACTGTGGGGCTATGACAAGGAAGGACCTGCCTGAGCTGATGTCCTGAATGTGGAAGTCCAGTCATTTTGTTATGGGATGTGAGCAGACAATCAGTTGAAAGAGGAGTTTCCTTGGGGGTGTGGCCTGTTCTTAGTATGTAAGTGGATATTCTGGCCAAGCTCATGTTTATTCTTCCTCTCTCTCCCTTTACCTTGCCCTCTTCTCATCATCTGAACTCTAGTTCCTGGGACATAAGCCTGCAGAAGTCTCTGGCCAGATACTGGATTTGTTAGCCCTCACAATCTGGGAGCCAGCAGAGGTCTCCAGCCTGCTGCTCTCTCTCTTTCTCACTCACTCTCTCAACATATACATCTCACTGGTTTTGCTCTTCCTGAGACCCCACACTAAGACATCATCTGAGCTTGTTGTGTTGTTGTTGTTGTGTGCTGTCAAGTCAGCCCCGACTCACAGCAACACCTTGGGTTTCCGAGGCAGTATCACTACAGAAGTAGGGTTGCCCAACCCTCCTTCCAAGGAGTGGCTGGTAGGTTTGAACCGTAAGCCTTCTGGTGAGCAGTCAAGTGCCTTAGGCACTATGCTACCAGAGCTCCCTCATCTGAGCTTAGGGATCACAAACAAGTAGTGCACACGTCACCCTGTTCCTGTGCTCATGGCAGACATAAGTAATGAACTAGAGCACTCTTTCCCATAGAGTTTGGATGTGGCATCAAAGTTCTTTCAGCACAGAGTTGGCTTGTTAAGATAAAACCTCCTGGCCTAGCTCACAAGATCAAGTGACTCAACTTTAACCATCAATGAGGAGACAACTGAGAATGGCTGTACAATTTGAAGAATGTAATAAATGTACACACAGAAACTGTTGAACTGGTATATGTTTTGCTGTGTATATTTCCAACAACAATAAAAAAGAAGCTCCTGAAGAAAGCAACAAGGAGGCAGCTGTCTCTACCCTGTCCTTTCACATCTGATAGTGAAACACAGTTGTAGGAATCCAGGGGATTCTCAGAATCTTTTGCCACCAGTCTTTTTTCCAAACCTGGCTTCTCTATGCTGATGCTTCTGAATTGGACATAACAGAAGATCCAAAAGATTCAGCTGAAAAGAATCTAATAGCCAGGAAACCAATACTACCAGAATTGTATGCAATTTTCCACATGTAGAGGAACAGACTTGAATTTTGTAGCCCTTTTAGCTGTAGTCAGAGAGAACACATTTTGGGAAGACTATCCTGGCTTCAGAATTCAGGAGGTAAAAGTCACAGCATCCTAGTCCACATTTGTGAAATAAGTATTACCCCCAGGGGCACAGAACTTGAGATAGCTCAGTTTCTTGGAAATCACTGGTCTCAAAGCTCTTTTCCTTGCATAGATTAATTTCTCTCCACTATCTAATTCTTTTCCAAAGGCCCAATTCTACTATAGCAGTAGAAGGTCAAAAATGCAAACAGTGTTTAAGAAAGCAACACCAAGCATCTGCTATTAATCATGCGCAGACGGTCTTCATCCTTCTAAGGTCAAGCATACCGACTTTCTTCTGGGGAACTACCCCTAACTCCATGTGTGGCCCTCACCTGGGCTCAGCCAATCAGAGCACTACATTTCCCTGGCCATTATGATTGGATCAGGGATGAGCACATGACCTAGTTAGACCCAATAAGATGCTTTGAGAATTCCTTAGCAACTGAAGGTGAGTATATCTTTTCTCCTGGACTTGGGCCAGTACAAGAGCCTGTGGATAAGGAAGCAGAAAGCAGAGGCAGGAAGTGGTGGTAGCACTGTTTGAGCCCCAGGGCCAGCCTGGCCTGAAGGGAGTGCTCTCTGCTCCCATCCACAGGTGAGTTGATAAAATAGATTTTTGGCTTAGGGCAGTCAGGTTCGGTGTTCTGTCATTTGCAACTGCACATGTGCAGACTTACTCGGCATGTCTCCTTTAAAAGAAAAGGGAATGCATGCATAGGCCTCAGCATCTTTAGGCTTCTCTTCTACATCTGAGCACACCTACCTCCCCATGTTCATGAAGCTGTCATGCTTCCCTCTTCCTTCTGGTTTCCCTTCCCCATCCTGCTGAGTTTTCTCTGATCTGCTACATTGTTGTTGTTGGCAGCTGCCAAGGGTTGGCCTTGACTCAGGATGATCCCATTCATGCACGATGTAACAAAATGCTGCCCAGTCCTGCGCCATCCTCATGATTGGTTGTGGATCAGACCATTGTGATTCAGAGGGCTTTCACTGTCTGATTCTTGGATGTAGACCACCAGGCCTTTCCTCCTAGTCTGTCTTAGTATGGAAGCTCTGCTGAAACTTGTTTAGCATCACAGCAACAGGCAAGCCTCCACTGACAAACACTTGGTGGCTGAGGATGGAATGCATTAGCCAGGAATCGAACCTAGGTCTCCCATGTGGGAGGTGAGAAATCTACCAATGAACCACCAATGCCTCATGACTCTAGACTAGGTCATATTAGAAACACTCACAGTACCCTCAAGACTATGGTCCTGAATCACCCTTCAGGCCTGGAATTGGACTCAATCCGTGGCTTAACTCTCAGCCAAACAACAGACAGGCCTATGCACTCCCTGGAACAGTCAACCTTGGGAGATCAGAAGGGCAGTATTTGCACAGAAGAAAGCCAGGCAGACAGGAATGCATAGTTAGAAGGACACTGGGAAAGGGTAACTAACCACAGGCAGGAGGTAGGAGGAAAGCTGTTACATTGTTTGCAAAACAAAATGTGTATGAACTGTTCAATGTAAAACGAATTTGTTTTGTAAAATTGGACCCAAATCACAGTAAAAAGTTAGAAAGAAAGAAAGATGCTCATAGCATCTTATGCTTCTTTTAAACATTGTTTATCATAATTGTAACTGAATAAGAATGGGCTAGTTGATTATATGATGTCTCTTTCAATGGCTAGAAATTAAAATCAATGGGGCAGAATAAGTGCTCAGTAGACATTATCTAAAATAATGAATGAATGGGTAGAGATATAAGAAGATAGAGCCATATGCCCCATGCAGGGGCAATGTGAAGTCTTCCTGTTAGCTCTGGAATATCCATTCTATCTCATGTTAGTACGTCTTGTCATAAGCAAATCAACTGACTGCTAGACAAACTTAACATAGTAAGGCTTACTAAACCCAGAAATAAATTACAACATGTAACTAACATTTAAATAATTAAAATATATTCATTGGGTCTGTCAACAGAGATATCAAATATGGCACATATATATAGTGGAATATTACTCAGCCATAAAGAGGAATGAAGCCCTGGTACATGCTACAACATGGATGAACCTGGAAAACATCACGCTGAGTGAACTAAGTCAATCACAAAAGGACAAATGTATGATTTCACTTATATGAAATATCTAGAATAGGAGAGTATATACAGACCTAAGTAGATAGTGATCTCCCTCTAGGGAGGGAGGCAGAAAAGGGACCCCATTGTTTAGGGGTCACTGGGCTTCTGTTAGGGGTGAGGCACAAACTGGGAAATGGATAACGGTGATGGCTGCTCCACACGAACACAAGTCAGTCATTGACTTGTACACGTAAAGGATGGTGAGATGGCAAATGTGCTTTTATGTATTTATATATTTACTACAACAAAATTAAAATACATAAAAGCACGTTGAGTTGGGTATGAGGCATAAAAAATAATAAGAAATCTTTCAGTTGTTGAAACAAAAAAAGGACACAATCCAACCTTAAGTGATAAACTGAAAGATTACCTGGGGATTAAAATAGTAGTGGGAGCTCTGGTAGCATAGTGCCTAAGGCACTTGACTGCTAACCAGAAGGCTGCCAGTTCAAACCCACCAGCCATTCCATGGAAGGAAGGTTGGGCAATCTACTTCCATAGTGATACTGCCCCAGAAACCCAAGGAGGGGTCGCTATGAGTCAGATTTCACTCGACGACAGTTTTGAGTTTAAAAGAGTTTTTATTGTTAATGTGCCATCAAGTTTTGAACCATCAGCCTTCTGGTTAGCAGTCAAGTGCCTTAGGCATTACGCTACCAGAGCTCCTTTAAAAGAGTAGTATTACACCATTTATTCTTGATAATACTCATGGCCAAAGTTAAAAAAAAAAAAGGAGGAGACAAATCTAAAATAGTTTTTATAATTTTCTCATTCACTTTTATGCAATTTAAAAATCCGATGTAATATTTTTTATGCTTTTGGATGAGAATTTAACTATTGGCTTTAGAGGAGCATATAACAAGGCTTCCTGATTGAGAATAAATTGATTTGCTGGGAATGGAGTCATGGAACACATGTTTTTGTTAGTGGAGACCATAGGAAAGAGGAGTCAGTCAGAAGCAACAGTACCCGGCTTGGCAGATGTACAGGTCGTAGGAAACCAGGAAGTCTGCTCTACCAGCAGTATTTTGGTGACTTATCCTCTAGGCCTGGGAAAGTGACTTGGAACTGTCTTCTTGTTCTGGTTCACACAGACAACATCACAAAATTGTGTGGGAAGGACAATAATGAAACAAAGCCTTTCATAAAATCAGTCCCGTAAATTCACACATGAATAATGCAAACAGCTGTAGATGACTTTGGGCATCTTGCCTAAAAAGAGCTTTTATTACTGGTGCTGTATTGCTCATGGTTTCAGGGATGGTCATATCCAAAGATTGCATCTTAAAAAAAAGTCCTTACACAACTGGTTTTTGTCTTGATTTTAAAGACCACATTAGACTATTCAGTACAAACTATCCAACTGGCTACCACACCAGTCGAAGCCAACTCTCAGGTCTAGCAGACAAGTTCCTTGCCAATTATGGGTCATTTTCAGCCTTTCTCATTTTCCATCCCAGGTTCATTTGGTTCATTCTTGATTTTGATTAAAGAGTTAGGGAGTGGAACTAAGGAATAGGCCATAAGGATAAACATTTCTCCAGTGTTTGGAAAAACTTTTATGGTGGTCAGTCTACTGTGCCAATCACAAGTCTCTGAGACCAAAGAAAGAGTTTAAAAGACCTGAGAAAACTGCTTCTTCTCTCAGTTTCTTCATCTGTGGGATGGCCGTGCTATTATCTTATGTATCAGTCGGCTTCACAGATTTTAGAGCAGGGTCAAATGAAATACTGGGTGTCAACGTGTTTCGGAGTGTCTAACTGCCTACAGACTCTATGTATCATTAGGACTATATATGGTAAATACTGGGAGTTCTGGTGGCATAGTGCCTAAGGTATTTGCTAACCAGAAGGCTGGTGGTTCAAACTCACCAGCCACTCCTCAGAAGGAAGATTGGGCAATCTACTTCCATAGAGATACCGCCTCAGAAAGAATCCAAGGAGGGGTCGCCATGAGTTGGATCTAACTCAATGGCAGTGAGTTTGGGGTTTTTTTCTTGGCGGGGGGGGGTATGGTAAACATTATTGTTATTATAGTATTATCACTTACTAGCTCTGGTAGCTTAGTGCCTAAGGAGGCACTTGACTGTTAACCAGAAGGCTGGCAGTTCAAACCCACCAGCCAGTCCTTGGAAGGAAGGTTGGGCAATCTACTTCCATAATGATACTGCCTCGGAAACCCAAGGAGGGTTCGCTATGAGTCAGGTCCAACTCAATGGCACATAATAACAACAACAACAGAGCTCTGATATCGTAGTGCCTAAGGCACTTGACTGCTAACCAGAAGGCTGGCGGTTCAAACCTACCAGCCACTCCTTGGAAGGAAGGTTGGGCAATCTACTTCCACAGTGATATCGTCTTAGAAACTCAAGGATGGGTTGCTATGAGTCGGGTCCAATTTGATGGCACATAACAACAACAACACCACTTATTATAATAGTAATGCTATATTATGTAATAATATTATAATGTAGGTGGTAATACTGTAGACATCATCATTATTATTGGAGTCTCTGGGTGGTACAAACAGTGAACATACTCGGCTGCTAACAGAAAGAATGGAGGTTCATGTCTGCCCAGAGGTGCCTCAGAAGAAATGCCTGATGATCTACTTCTGAAAAACCAGGCATTAAAAACCTTACGGACCACAGTTCTCCTCTGATACACATGGGGTCATCGTGAATCAGAGTTGATTCGATAGCAATTGACTATTATTATTATTATTATTATGTTGTTGTTGTTGTTAGGTGCCATTGAGTCAGTTCCGTCTCAGAGTGACTTCATATACAGTTGAACGAAACACTGCCTGGTCCTGTGCCATCTTCCCAAGTGTTGCAATGCTTGAGCCCATTGTTGAAGTCACTGTGTGAATCCATCCCATTAAGGGTCTTCCTCTTTTTCACTGATCATCTACATTATCATGCATGATGTCCTTTTCCAGGGACTGGTTCCTCCCAAAAACATGTCCAAAGTATAAGAGGCAAACTCTTGCCATCTTTGTTTCTAAGGAGTATTCCGGCTAGACTTCTTCCAAAACAAATGTATTTGTTTTTCTGGCACTCCATGGTATTTTCAGTATTCTTCACCAACAAAATTCAAAGGCATCAACTCTTCTTCAGTCTTTCTTATTCATTTTCCAGCTTTCAAATGCATATGAGGCAACTGAAAGGCCACTGCTTGGTTCAGAAGCATCTTAGTCTTCAAAGTGACATCTTTGCTCTTTAACACTTTAAAGAGGTCTTTTGCAACAGATTTGCCCAGTGCAATATATCAGTTGATTTCCTGACTGTTGCTTCCATGGGTGTTGATTAAATTCAAGCAAAATGAAATCCTTGTCAACTTCAATTATTATTATACCAAAAACCAAAACCAAACCCACTGCCATCAATTAGATTCTGACTCATAGCAACCCCCATTGGGTTTCTAAAGCTGTAAATCTTTACGAAAGTAGATTGCCTCATCTTCCTCATGTGGAGCAGCTGGTGGGTTTGAGCCACCAACATTCTGGTTACCAGTCAGATGCCTTAGGGTATTATTATGTTGTTGTTGTTATGTGCCGTAGAGTCAAACCCGACTCATAGCGACCCCTCCTTGGGTTTCCGAGGCAGTGTCACTATGGAAGTAGGATGGGTATTATTATAGTAAACAAAAATAAATAAACAAATAACATGGTAAAAGGATTGGTACTATTGACGTTCGAGGCTGGATAATTCTTTGTGAGAGGGATGTCCTGTGTACTTAGGATGTTCAGCAGCATCCCTGGCCTCTACCCACTAGATGGCAGTAGCACCCTCCCCACACCCCTAGTTGTGACACCAAAAATGTCTCCAAGTGCTCCCTAGGGACTGCGAAATTGCCTCCCTTTGAGAACCACTGCTCCAAATTAAAAGCTGAGCTCACTCTGCACCTGAAAGCTGACGCTGCCCACGGGCAGGTAGCTGTGGTCCTCCAGCATGCTCAGGTACTCGGCCACCAGGGCAGCTGCATGCACCAGGCACATGGCGGCCTCCGTGTAGCACCTCCTCTTGGTGTGCTTCTCTGCCATGTTCTGCAGCCAGGTCAGCCGCAGGTCAGGAGAAGTCTGGTAGCTCTTGGCAATTCTGACGACAGAATGAGAAAGACAACCGGTCTGTGACACTATTATTCTACTGTGTGTAGCAACTTTTTCCCTTCAGTCATATCTTCTCCCCCCAAATTTTGCTACATATTTAAAACATGAGAGAAAAGGCAAATATTTATCAACCTAGCTGTTTTCATGCCATGTCTAGGTGAGCTAGAGCCAACAAAACATCATTTAGTAAAAACTTACAGCAGCCCTGGTGGTACAATGCTTAAGCACTTGGCTGCCTATCGAAAGGTAGGCAGTTCAAACCACCAAAAGCTCTGTGGGAAAAAGACTTGGTGATCTGCTCCCACAAAGATTACAGCCTAGAAAACCATATGGGGCAGTTCTACTCTGTTGCATGGGTTTGCTTTGAGTTGAAATCTACTGAATGGTACAAAACAACAACAATCAAAAAAAAAAAAAAAAACTTTATGAGAAAACACACCTGATAGGTGATGTAGATTTTAACGGATTCCTTTTTGTTCCTTTCAAAATAACAACAGAACACAAAAGTATTTCCCCTCTTACGATATGCATCAGGACCATTCTTCCTTTGTAAATAGTTTCTCCTGAACCAAGACTGCAAGGATGGATTTTAAACTACAGAGTACAACATGATTGCTAAAGTCAAACTAATAGCTGTGTTAGGATATGATTAGAACAAAAACTATCTAGGAAATAATTTACATAACAATTGATCTTTTTTTCTCTCACTCTGTGGGAGGTGGAAGATAAACCAGTTGTCAGGGAGTCGACCGACTGATGGTGGCCCAGTGTGTGTCAGAGCAGAGCTGTGCTCCACAGTGTTCAATGGCTGAATTTTTAGAAACTGACTGCCAGGCCTTTCCTCTGCGGTGCCTCTGGGTGGACTCAAACTGCCAACCTATTGGTTAGCAGTCAAACACATTCACTATTTACACCACCCAGGAATCCGAAAAGTAGAAGACACTGTTACAAAATAAGTTCCTCGCTTTGAATTAGGGGGTGGTTTCGAAAACTTATAGATGGGTCAACCCACTCTGAGTGTTTAATTTCTATTAATTTCTACTGGCTGTCATCCAAAACAGTGTATCCATATTGCCCGTGAACATCACATTAGTAAGGACTCCACAGTGACAAATCCTAGACCCTCCAGTGAGCCCCTTTTGATTTTTCCAGAAAAGCTTACCTGTACATGAGGTCCATAAGCATCTCAGGATCTTCATGAAATTCCCTCATTTTCACTGTATCATATAAAATGCTATTCAGATTGCACAGAAGCTCTTCAACCTACAAAAAGTAGAAATACCCAACGATCTTGGCTTTACAGTCCAGGTAAGGAGTTGAGATACCATTGGAAGTGCAAGGGAAGAGCAGAGATCTAAGCTGGAGGGGTGTCTAACACAGAGCCTCCTGTCCTTCATTTTGCCAGGCCACATGCTTCTGAGGCCCAGGTGTGAGTCAGCCCTTGGGATTCATGAATTAGCACTAAATCCTCATGTCTCCCTCTCCATCACATTCTGTTTTAAACTCTATTCAGTTATATGGAGACTGAACAGTCCTACACTCTACTCCGGTGTATCCGGGCTGCTTGCTCCCAAGGAGGCAGTGGAGGACCTCAGCTTGGATCCCAAGCCTCAGGAGCTTCCTGGATGTTCCCACTAAGAGTTTTGAAAACTTCTTGCTACAACTTGTTCTGAATGACAAAAGCCAGCTAAGGAGAGGCCAGGAGAGCCTGAAGCACAGAGGACGGGTAACTGGCTGGGCCTGCAGACCCTGACAAGGGCTCAGCTGCAGAATCTTCATCCTGCCCCCTTTCCTCTACCCCAACTTGCTGGGGATTCTAAGATTTCTGCCGCTAGAGTCCCTGCATTGGGGCCAGGCATTGAAGACTTCCATTAAACTGTCCGTATTTTGCTGAGCCTTGCTGGTAAATATTGCTGCATAAATGATGAGGTTAGAAAGAGCAGGGTTGAGAGGAAAGGGAAGAGAAGAGGAGAGAAAAAAGATTCTGAGGAGGAGGATGCAACACTGCAGAGGACAGGACAGGGCAGACTCTGAGCAGACAGTGCTCTTGGACCATAGCAAGGAAGAAAAATATTCATTCATTCAGTATACACTTGATTGAGAGCCTTCCATATGGCTTTTGGAAGACAGCATCATACAGATAATATGCATGATCACTCCCTTTTCCATCTGAGACCCAGGGCAACTAGGTAAAGTGGTTACAAATAAAGATACTGGAGTTATGAGCAACTAAGAAGATAAAGTATTAGATCTAGTGAAAGCAAAGAAAGAGAGCATGTTAAACAACTGGGGAAAATAGGCAAGTCAACCAAAAGAAAAAAAACAAAAACACTGCAGAACTCACAGGCGCTGCAGACACAGAAAAGCTGCACCATGAGCTTTTCTGGGGTGAGCTAGGACTTTGAGGGGGAGTGAAGATCTTACTGGGAAACAGATTGGGACTCCTCCCCCTTGACTTGGGTGGCCAGGGAGTACGGAGCAGAGTGGGACAAAGGGAGAAGTGCCCTCTGAGTAGGCAGAGCCCTGGAGCGGGTGCATGGCATCTCCTGGAAACCCTTTGTGGCTCGGATTGGATCTATGCACTGGGTTTTTGCGGCTTGTCAGTCCACCCAGGGAGGGGTAACACTCTTTCCTTTGGGACTACTCTCAGAGTTTAACGACAAATCTTTGATTGACAGCTGGATACCATTTTTAACAGAGGCCCCCAAAAGGCCCCAGGCTGCCCTGCCTGTGCCTGAATTGCTGACTGAATTATCGTGGCCCAAATGTAGAAAACTCTTTCTGCTTTTTTATGCTGAGGTTTGCTTCTGGAGGTTTTTTTAAATTTTTTTTAATTTTTCCTTTTCTCCCTGCTTCATTCAACAGGAGTTGCCTCCACTAGGCAACTGTACCTACTACACAGAACACCTCATCCAATAGATTGGTAACAGCAGTAGCTCCTGTGCCACATGATCAATGACAGAGGGTAGACAACACCTGTCCATCCTAACACCAAATCCTATTCACAACAAATAGAGATCTGCACCCACAATCCCACCATTGATTACACCAACACAGAGATAGCTGGAGAGTGACCCAGTACAGTTGAGTTAATAACCTAAGAAGTACACCTGCTACACACACCCAGATATAGTAAAACATAAAATCAGGGTGAAGCAAATCAATACATAGCTAAAAATTAAAGACAACTGCAAAATGTTTAGGAAACAACAGACAACCTCAAATCAAACAGAAAAACAGGACACAATAATAGAAACAAAAGTCCAGAGTAAAGAATTATTTATGTGTTTTAGAGGAAGAACAAGCAATAGAACCATATGAGAAGGAATTCAGAAGGTACAAATATAGGACCCTCCAAGAGCTCAAGGAAACCATAAATAGAAACAATGAGAAGACAAATAATAGCCTGGAAGAATTCAGGAAAATAATTCAAGAACAAAATAACAAGATAAATACACAATTAGAACACATAGAAAAACAGCAATTAGAAATCCAGAAGATGAACACTAAAATTATGGAGATAGCGCAGTGGAAGGATAAAAGAGTAGACTAGAACTGTCTGAAGAACACATTTATTTCTTAGCTAGAAGACATATCCCTTAATGCCAGCCTGTATGGAGAAAAATCAGAAAAAAGATTTAAAAGAAATGAAGAGAATTAAGAGTTATATGTGATGACATGAAAAGAAACAACATACACCTGATTGGAATACCAGAACAAGAGGAGATTAAAAAAAAAAAAAAAAAAAAAAAAACCTGAGAAAATTGTTGAAGACTTGCTAACAGAAAATTTTCCACATATCATGAAGGAAGAAAGGATATTCATCCAAGAAGCACAATGAACCCCATATAAGATAGATCCTAAGAGAAACTCACAAGACATATCAAAATCAAATTTTCTAAAACCAAAGACAAAGAAAGAATCTTGGGAGCAGCTCGGGAAAAACAAAATGTCACCTACAATGGACAGCCAATTAAGACTAAGCTCTGATTTCTCAGCAGAAACCATTCAGGCAAGAAGGCAGTAGGATGGCATATATGAAGTCTTGAAGGAAAGGAATCACCAACCAAGAATTGTATATCCAGCCAAACTGTCCCTCAAATATGAGGGTGAAAACAAGACATTCTCAAACAAACAAAATTAAGGGGATTTGTGAAAATCAGCTCAGCCCTACAAGAAATGTTAAAGAGACTCTTTCCAATAGAGAACCCACAACAGAGAATAACAAATTAAAATCAAGATGCTTGACACCACTACTCGGAAACCAAACCAGAAAAAGATCCTCAAAATAAGCTCATAAGAAATGTACATAGAGAAATAAGGGAGTCAATCTGCAGATGACACCAGCAACAAAGCAAATAGAGGGAATAAAACTTTTAATTACAAAACTTCCAAATGGAGATGAAGACAGGACAATGTCTTTATAGAACAGACTGTTCCAGTAAGAATTTACCTCAGGGTAACCAAAAAGATAATTAACAATCCTAAGCAAACTCAGAAAAAAAGAAAAGTATAAGAGCTTAGTAAGCACAAAACCAACAATAATGAAGAAAAGAGAAAAAACACTTGATAACAAAATGAACTCAGCACAGAAAAATAGTCGGATCAAGGAAAATTCACCAACAACACAACAAAAAACACAATAGAATGACACCAATAAATTCATACATATCACTGATTACACTCAATGTGAACAGACTAAATAAATGCATCAGTCAAGAGAAATAGAGTGACAGATTGGATTAAGAACAGAAGATCCATTGATATGTTGCCTACAAGAGAGACAAAGATAAAAATAAATTAAAAATTAAGGGGTGGAAAAAATATATTAGGGTAATGGCAACCAAAACCACAGCAGGAGTGGCAGTATTAATTTCTAATAAAGTAGACTTCAAGGTGAAAAACAACATAAGGGACAAAGAAGGAAACTATATGAGGCTAAAAGGGTCAACTGACCATGAGAACATTGGCATAATAAATATTAATACACCCAACGAAAAACTCCAAAATACATAAAGTAAATATTAACTGAATTGAAAGGAAAAACAGACAACTCTACAACAGTTTTATAAAACCAAAACTCACTGGCATCGAGTCGAACCTGACTGATCGTGACCCCTCCTTGGGTTTCCGAGGTGGTATCACTATGGAAGTAGATTGCCCAACCTTCCTTCTGAGGAGTGGCTGATGGGTTTGAACCACCAGCCTTCTGTTTAGCAGTCAAATGCCTTAGGCACTACACTACCCGAACACCTTAGAGACATGCAAATCAAAACAACAATTAGATATCATCTCACCCCAGCAATAATAGCAAAGTTCAATAAGACAGAAAATAAATGTTGACAAGGCTGTGGAGAGATTGGAACTCTCATAAACTGCTGGTGAGACTGCAAAATGGTACAACCATTGTGGAAAATTGTATGGCATTTCTTTAAAAAACTGAAAATAGAAATACTGTTTGATCCAGCAATTCCATTACTAGGAATATATCCTAAAGAGGTGAGAGACAGAACATGAACAGACATATGCACACCCATGTTCACTGCAGCACAATTCACTATAGCAATGAGATGGAAACAACCAAAATGCCCATCAACAGATTATTAGATAATAAAACTATGGTACATTCATATAACGGAATACCATGCAACATTAAAGAATAATGAAGAATACATGAATCATCTTGAAACATGGATGAATTTAGAGGACATTATGCTGAGTGAAATAAGTTAATCAGAGAAGGACAAATACTGTATGAGCCCACTATTGTGAAAAGTCAAGGAAAGTTTATTCAGGGAAGGAAACTCACTTTGTTGGTTACCAAGGATGGGAGGGAAGGGGAAAGAAAATCTCAGACTATTTGATCGTCACATGTCGATTTGGGTGAGGTGAGAAATGGTATGGAAAGAGTCTGTGACCAGCAAGGTGACAATGGGGAAAGGAAAGACACTGAAATATACACAAAAGATATGGACAACAAAGGGAAATACTATTACATACACAACACTGCAGTACGACTAGCACCAAATTCCAGGCTACGGATTAATGGGTAGAGAGGTGAGAAGAGCAGATGGGGTTGGGTGAACAGGAATACACCCTAGACTAAGGATAGATGTGGCTACAGATAATCTTACATATGCACTTGTGCTACAACATTAGCCACATACATCACAGAAGCAACAGAAGACAGGGTTGGAGTAACTTCTCAGAAACAACCAAACATCTTGTGAGAGAGAATCATCAAGCCTGGGGGTTCAGGACCACAGTCTCAGGGGACATCATGCTCAATTGGCACACATAGTTCATAAAACTTTTGTTCTACAACCTAATTTGGTGAGTAGCAAATGGGGTCTTAAAAGCCTTCGAGAGGCCATCTAAGATGCAACTATTGGTCTTCTCTTATCTGGAGCAAAGAAGAGCAAAGAAGATCAAAGTCACCTGGAAACAATCCAAAGATAAGAAGGACTACAAGGACATTAGCTTCCATGACCCAAGACCAGATGAACTAGACGGTGCCTGGCTACCGATGCCAATCACTTGGAAAAAGATCAAATCTGGAGATCCTGGATAGAGTGGGAGGAAAAATGTGGAAAAAAATTCAAAAACACAAAAATGACCAGAATTACTGGTCAGAGGGAGACTGGTGGAATCCATAAGACTATGGCCCTGGGTTACCCTTTGGGCCTAGAAATGGACTCACTTACATGGATTGGCTCTCAGCCCAACAGTAGAAAGATCTACATACAGAACACTTCCCCCAGGTTGATGCACCCACCTTATCTAGGGAGATGCATGCCTTGGATCAATCATCCATGAGACATCAGAGGGGTAGCACTCACATAGAAGGAAAGCTGGACAGATAGGAATGCACAGATGAGAAGGGCACAGGGAGGGCGTGGTCACAGGGGGAGAGGGCAGGAGAGTTTTTATGGTTGGGGACAGTAATTGGGGCTGTGAAATCAGATGTACATGAACTATCACATGTAAAACAAGCTTGTTATGTAAATTTGCACCCAAACTGCAATAAAAAAATTTTAAAAATAAAATAAAACCCTGAGGGAAAAAAGAAAAAGACTTACAGTCTTGGAAACCCTATGGGGGTTGCTATGAGCCAGAATTAACTTGCCAGCAGTGGGTTTGGATTTTTTTTTTTTTT